>NW_019396142.1:0-122587 GCF_000591075.1 Eurytemora carolleeae
CTGCAGTCCTTCAATTATCATACAGGGAAATTTTCATCTTTCTAAACATCCCAACGAATGATTTGACAGGTTCTTTTATAAAAGAATTTATTCGCTCTTACTGGAAAATTATACACTGTAAGAAACGTCTCATTGTTATCAAATAAACTACACAACATCTAATTAGTTATTACCTACTGACCACCTAGCTGGGAAAATGACAAAGTCTGCAACAGCTGTTCCAGGTTTATTGCTAGGGCAGGTCAACACAGTGAATATACTGGGGTCAACATGATCAAAACTAAAAATAAGTAAAGGTAAAAAACGGATTACTCTCATCATATTCTAATTTGCAAATCCGTTAATCTTTTCAACCTGATATTCTAGGCTTTTTTATGTTTCTCCCCGTAAATACTGCTATTATTTAATAACAAAAGTCATTAATCACTGTCAGTATGCAAAGATAAATGAATTAGATATCTTAAGTTTAAAAAGCATAATTAGGTTCTTTGCAGTATGGCGTTATTTAACTTGATAAATGTAAAGTTTCAACAATTTACCGTGAAACTATTAAACTAAGTTTTACGAGGATTGTAAAATTAAGTCAAAATTCACTTTATTATTGTTAGATTATTAATTCTAAATCTAATATGTTGTTTAAATAATTTAAAGTAGAAAAGACACAGGGTTACCCACAAAGGATAACACTTTAGAAAAGTCTTGGTTTACAGCAACTTGAAATGTGTTACTTTCTTTGCCAAATCAAGAAGAAAACCCAGCTGTAAGACAAAAGACTAAATTCAAACTTCAGATCATTTGAAATTCAACCTTCAGATCGTCTGAAATTCAACCTTCAGATCATGTGAAATTCAACCTTCAGATCACTTGAAATTCTAAGTTTTAGGTCATCATCAAAGTCTTAACTTTTGAGATCAACCTTGAATTAAAGAAAATGAGTTTTTGCCACAAACTCAAATTTTATAATCCCTATATCTTTGCAACCTGAAGGTGTAAACCTATGATATTTAAAACTTAGATTATGTGATCTAACAGAATTCATATATAAAGTCTACACCTTTGGGTTGCAGAGATATTGAAGTTAGAAAATCAGAGTTTGTGGCAAAGACTGAATTCCTTTTTAACAACTTTATATCTAAGTAAAAGAAGCTTTGACTGTACATTGTAATTAAATTTTGCATAATTTTGTATTTAACTTCTTAGTACCATGTTCAATTAGTAGAATCACCTGACTGAGTTTATAGTGCAGAAGTTTGCTAAATCGTATTTGTATGGAGCATAGTTGCCGTGCCATCCAACCACGTCAAAGGGAGAATGATCCTGAAACAATTTAAAATAAAGATAAATTTGAATTCGGCTGCTGAAGTTCAAATTGTTGTCTATTTTAAAGGGAGTGTTCTCAACAAATTTTTAAGGGGTTAAATCCGAACCGAATTTGGATTCTATCAATATTAATTTTGCTTCTGTCTGTGGATTGGAGGAAATGTTGAAAACGGTTAATTTCTTTCTTTCCGTTGCGCTCAAAGGAAGGTTTGAACAATATTTTTTTTTTGATTGAAAATGTCATTTTTTAATAAAAATCCACGAAATTAATTGTGTCTTTGCCACAAACTCTCTTTTTTTATTTCAATATCTTTGCAACCCAATGTCGCAGACCTCAGATATTTCAAACTTTAATTTAGTTATATCGAATAATTTCAATTTGAAACACAATCAGGTTGCAAAGATAAGGGATTCAAAAATTTTAGTTTGTGACAAAGACTCATTGAATATTTTAAATGTAATGATCAAGTCCTTTGTAAGGTTAGCTAAAAATATATAGATGGCGGCAAAGAGTTTTGTTTACTCTTATATTCCCTAATTTGGCGGCAAGATGCTGATAAGATAATTCAATTGTCTCTTGTATGGTCAGGACTCTGAATAAGGTGAAAACATATTGTGTTGGTTACCTAGCTAGTAACTTATAATTTAGGAAATAATAATAGTCGACTCTTGATTAATCAAGAATATACAGATGAGGTTACAAAATTAAATTTTGTTCAAATAATCTTAACATTAAATAACGATGGGGGGGGGGGTTAGAGACGAAAAGCTACACTTAATCAGCTACATATTAGAAATAACTCTTCAAAAAGAGGATGATTGACCATACTTGATCATTCTTCCTAGAAATGATTAATGTTTCTATTCTAGCTGAATAAGTTAATGTCATACAACATTTTAAAACATAAAAAAATACCATAGTTTAGATTTGTACAGAATATAAAGAAGAAAATTCAGAATGAATAACATATTAATTTATAAAATCTATTCAAAGTTCATTTGCATATCACTTGCAGTAAGAATACAATAAAAGTATTTTTGTCCTTTTAGAGCAACTTCTCGCATGGGACGAATGTTTTGTATTTCTTCCATTTATTACAACTATAAAAATAAAACATAAAAGAACATCAACCCAAGAAAATTCTAACAAAGTACTATTATAATGTATATAAGCATATATCATTATAATGCAAAAAATTGGTTTTCAAACCTATTGCAATCTTGTATAACCTTATCCCGCGCGATTTGGCTAGTTTTGTCTTATATATATTCATGAGAACCTTTGATTTAGCCCTTAGAGAAAGGGGAGTTTGATAAATGTCCCTGGCCAACTTTTCAAATGAAATATAAAAATACCTGAATAGCCTGGAAGAGATGTCCTTGATATTTGTTTACAATTTTAAACTCTGCGGTACGATTCTCAAACCAAGCAACTGGAGTCAAGAAATCTCTAAAGATAAATTCAAATATAATTAAAGATCTAAGTTAAAAATAATCAATGAATAGCTGAACGTAGTTGAAAAACGTTGAACCACTTCTTCTGAACTTGAACTGGTCCTACTGAGTACAAGTTTAACTACTTAATATTCTCTTCTAAATGGTTCATTGTGCCAGGGCCAATAGAGCAGAAATTGCGGTTTTACACTCTTTTTTACTTTATATCACTTAAATATTCTCTTCTCTATGAATAAATACCTAGCTAGATGAACTATACTTCTCGGCGTTAATCATTAAATAAAGCCTCCGCTTTTGTTCTGTTATATTATATATTTAATACCTTGGATTTGCCAGACCATTGGCTCCTATGGGTCCAAGATTTGGGAGAACAAAATGGTTGTCAAACACCTCCAGTATGTACCAAAAAAAGGATAAAAAATCAGTCAAAAGTTCAAAATTTGAAGACTTAAAATTTACCTAAAATAAACCCTCAAGAAAAAAAAAATAATCAAAACATTTAATCATATAAAATGTTTTGAAAAGTTATAGATTTAATAATGATAATATTTAATATATAAGTGCAACTTGAAATTAATCGCTTTTCGGTCTGTAATTTAACAATCTTTAAATTTGGATTGAAAGGCAATGCTTGCTGGGAAAAAAACGTTAATCTTGACATTAATCATTGAATTAATCTGAAAAAAGGTTTTCAAAAGTTTTTGTAAGTTTTTAAAAGTTTTCAGAAGTTTACAGAAACTTAGGATTCTGAAGAGACAATAGGAATGAACTTTCCGGCTTTGGGGGAATTGTTGGAGAGGGGGGTATGATAATATAGATTTTTATTTTTCAAGGTGGGAAGGAGAAAGTAAGGGAATATCATAAACTTGAAAATTAATGAAAATATAAAAGTAGATGTGTACCAAAACAAGACCGAAGCCGTAATTTCAAGTGAACCTTAAAGGGACTGTTAGCGACCTATAATAGTTTTGTTTTTCGAGAAATTGATAAAAACCAGTGTCAAAGTTATACAAAAACTCATATGTACAAAATATAGCCGATGGAGCCATGTGACCAGATACTTAACGGCCATTGGTGAAAATTCTGGTCACGTGACAATTATATCACAATAAATTTTATTTAAAATGACTAAGTATTATATTCAAATTAGGAGAATACCTAAAGTTTTGAGGCACTTCTGGGTTATCCTAATTTTCAGATTTATTCCGTATTTGCTGAATATGATTTGCTTAAAACTTTGATTCATATACAATATAACATATGTATATGAGTTTTGGTATAATTTTGACACAGTTTTATAGATTTCTAGAGACATGAACATCAGATAGAACTAATATTGGTAGCCATCAACTCCTAAAACTTTTAAGCTTCAGCCTTTACCCACTTTCATTTTACCTAAACAGTCCCTTTAAGAATTCTCAGATATTGATCAGATTAACTTTTGTCCGATCCAGAATCACGGAGTTATCTTTATTTTTCTCTTTGAAAATTTAATTATCTTGTAATAGTTTCAAGGGCACATTTGAGAATCGGACAGAAAACTGGGTTGACTTTACATTGTTGCAAATCGCATTGCCTTAGGCATTGATTTTACAATTTTGTTGTCATGGACAATAGAAAAGACATGTACATTTTAAAATTACAAGATCTTTTTAGCTTCAGTTTAAAAAAAGTAATGGCAAAATTCGTTTAAATTCTTGCACCCTTTGGATCACTGTGTGTTGGACTGTCATTTATAATATAAAAAATGCATGGAAAATATGTCAATTTTAGATGTTTGAAAATCAATCAAATAAAATCGATAAAATCTGCAAAATTTTGAGTTTCAACAAGAATAAAAATGTAATATTGAGCAACATTTATAATTATAATTGTCAGAAGGAAAGACCCGAAAAGCTACTATATATAAATAACGAGTAGTCTTTGTTTTGAGTGGGTTTCTTTTTTTGTTTTGAGTGGGTTTCTTTTATAGTTAACGACCCCAAAACAAAGGTAATTTGCTCCTCATTTTATCTTTTTTTTTATTTTTATTTATACAATTTTGAAAAGAATTATTTTTATTATTGTTGTTGGAAAATTTTGGATTAAACGGTGATTAACTTAATGCACTAAACCTTGTAATTGCTTGTTTTTTTACTTACCCTCGAGATGGCCCAGAAACGTTAACACTAAATCTGATTCCCTAAAAATCAAACGCTGTAAACTAACTTCGACATTGATTTATGAATTAATGGAAGTGCTGTAAAGTTAAATAAGTGCTATAATTAATTATGATTTGATGTCCAATCTTAATATTTTTGGCCAATTCCCAGAGAGACCTTTTAAAATTATGAATAATAATAATAATGAAAAAACTAGTTTTTCATTGCACTTTTATGTTTTTTATTCAAGTTATCTTTGCAACCCAATGTCAATTTTAAAAATCAGAAAGCTTACATAATTGATTTCAAAATTCAATTGTAATTTAAAAACTATACCTGCTGGATAACACATATTTGGTTTGGATTGACTTTCAGCTTTCCAAACTCAGTTGTAATATCAAGTTCTCCTGCTTGGGGCACTACCAGCATATCTCCATCACTAGACAATTAAAGATGAAAAATATATATTGAATTTTATGAATAATAAACAGAAGTTAAAATATGTCTGGCTGGTTATAATACTTCTGTAATAAACTGTCTGCTTCACGAAAGAGTATGTTGTTCTTTCCATGTTTTACTTTTTTCTATACATTAGGAGCTTGGATATTAAACATTATTAATTTTTTTAAAATATGGTTTCTCAGTTTCGACCCAAATATTTGTTTTTGCTTAGTATCAAAACTTACTGAAAGCATATGGAAATACGAATTTATTCCGTACTTGCAGTACAATTACATTCTATTGAATGATCCCGTTTAGTGAAAATTATGTGTACTGTACGTGTGAAACACCCTTCACGTGATCATCTAATTTATTTAATACATTTTTGAAACATACAAATAATAGAATTCCTAAATTAAAAATCTTCATAAAGCTTGTTCGTGTTTACCTGTTGTAAAAAGCTTTGTCTACCATGTTAGAATTGCAAACGTAAACATGAACAGTTAATCCAGTTCTAGTTCTAGAATCACCAGCACCTACAAATTTGGATATAAATATAGTTTTTTTGCTTTGTATCCCTTTGAAAAATTCAAATCAGATTTGTTACATTTTTTTTACTTAATTACATAGTGGAAAAGATTTACTCTGACAAAAGATATTCATCTTACCAAAAATTGACTTGTTGTTTAGCTAAATCGAAAGTTTGGCACCAATGTTTTAATATAGACTACTGGGTCATCAAAAAATTAAGCCGTGTTGACATTATTAGGATAAAAACAAACAAAACAAACAAAACTTAATAGATAAATTGCACAATGAACTAGACAGAAGAACTTCAAATTTAAATTTGTACTCGTTTGTGACCTCGTAACTCCTCTACTATTAAAAATTGTTGTGCTGCATTTAGCAGCACAACAATTTTTTAGTCTCATTTACATTGGTTGGTGTAAGTTAACTTATCAACACGAGAAGTGATTATTGCCAACAAACAAATTTCTATTGTCCGTTCAACTTACATTAGTTTGGCGTGATTGACGAATGTTCTAGTTTTAGAGGAAAATACGCACATAATACTCGAAAACCCTAGTATTTTCTGCAAGCAAATTTTATCTTTTTTTCAAATGATTTATATTTATACTTTCTGATTAGCTCTGTAAATCGTAATTTAGAGCTATTAACGATCCAATATTATGTTGCACACCCGGATAAAGCTGGAAGATAAATCTTTAGACACAAAACTCTTACTAATTACTTTGCTCAGGGAAAGTTAGAAGTTCAAAGTTGAACCATATTCTTGAGATAAATTTTATTTTTTTTTTTGCCAAAAAATAGAAAAAATGACAGAAATGCAATAACTATTTCTAACACTGTTATTTTTGGTTATAAAGTTTTTGGAAAGAAATTTTCTCTTTATCGAGAAGGCGAGAACCATCGAGATATAGAAAACATTAAAGTCCAAAAACTTTATAGAACGTTGTGCTCAAAATAAAAGTGTTTTTTTTATAAAAAAAAATTGTCTTTTTAAGAGATTTTCAAAAATAAACTATTTGTCATATTTATCTTTAAACCTACGAATTTAGATTAAGGGGGGGGGGGCTAGCGTATCCTAGTTTTCAAGTACCAAAGCAGGGATAGGGGTAATTAATCATCATAACTCCTCGTTTTAAAGAATTATTTAAAAATGTGGATTCAGACGTAGACCAGAAGGGATATGTTAAACTAGTCAGGCAAAATGCGCCAAAACATAATTTTATCGTCTTTTCTATTTCATACTTTTAGTTGGCATATGCATTTTTGATGAAAACGTGCACAAGACATATTAATAAAAATACAAAAACAGAAAACCGAACGCAGTTAGTCCAGGGTGCTATCTAAAGTACTAAAATTTGTATTACGTTTTTTTCCTTTTTGAAATCTATGTACCATTTTCAATCAATGAAATAAGGACGTCATCACAAAATTTGAAGTTTTCCGATTTGGCTTGGTTGAAAATATAGGAATCAAGATAATATAAAAAGTCAAAGAAAAACTTGTTGTTTTTCTTTATGAAATAACAGATGCCAGAATAACAAAAAGGAATACATTGATAAGAATCTATTTATCTGGTTCTATTGTATTTTATTAAAAATGTGACCATGGTTTACCATGAATTTCTTAGCTAATATCATTCTTCACATTGTTCCTTCACTGCAAAAAAAATGCTATTGAATTCAACGGGAAAATCACAGTTAGCTATATCGCACACTCTGTGCGATATAATAATAGCAAATGTTGATAAATCGCAAAATATGTTTGTTAAAGGAAACAAAGATATCTAACTGTAAATTTCCTGTTAAATGTTACAGATAGAAATATCTATTGGAGCAATAGCTGTTTTTTTTGGAGTGAATTGAATTTTAGATCGTTATAAAGAATTTTCTCTTTAAAGGTCCTAAGGAAATCACATAACGTGGTCGGAAAACAAAATTAACAGCTTCTATCTCTAACAAGTTAAAGCTATGTGGCGAACTCAAAACTGTCATATTTTCCTCAATTTCGAAAAATTAAAAAAATTTAAACCACTAGAAATTCAAGGCGCTTCGCGCCCTTCTTTCTAGCCTTAGAGGGCGCTTTGCGCCCATCTCCTAAATTAATTGTGAACATGTTCTCTTTGTGTACATCGTAAAACAAAACAAAAATAATTCGCGGATTTTCACAAAAATTTCGCGGATTTTCAAAATTTTAAAAAATTTAATGACGATCGAATTTTGATGGAGACAAATATTTGAAATTTTGATGATTCATAAACCTTCCCTGGAGTCCCTAGATGTTCCACAAAAAATTTAAGCCCGATCGGTTCAGCCGTTTTGACGTTTATTGGATACAAACAGACAAACAGACAAGCCAAATACCTTACATAGCATTTTTTGGGTCACCTTGTTTGTATCCTTGCAATCCAATGGTGCACACTTTAACATTTCAAGCTTAAAATATTTAATCTAACAGAATTTTTAGTTTGACATATCAAAAATAGGTAACATCGGGTTACCAAGATATAAATAAAATATTAAATAAGTTTTGTGGCAAAAAATCAAAGTTTGTTGTAAAAACACAGTTTCTTTATTTTTACCATTTTTTAAATCGTATAACATATTGACACACTGCATAAACTTCAGATGTGCCAAAATAATCTAAAAGACTTATTTTTTTCTCTCAATGACATTATTTTTTTTCCCAGAGTACGTAAATATACCTTGGTTGAAATAGTGGCGGTGTAATTTTTTAATATTTCAAAAATTACTTCGGAGAAATGTAAAAATTATTTTTCAAGTGTTTTTAAACATTAGTGTTTTAGTTCTGTTCTTATCTCTAATTCTCATAAAACAACGACCAGTCATTATTTAACGTTTTTTTGCAACAATCTAAAGTTTTTATTATAATTATTTTTGATAATAACCTGCAATAGTTCGTAGACCATCAACCCAATCAGTTTTCTCACTTAACGAAAAATCAATTTTTTGGATTAAAAAATTGATATTTTTTTATAAAGAATTGAATATTTTGAGATAAAGAATTAAAGAATCTTTAATAAAAAATTGCTCATACATAACCCAATATCTAAAAGAAAAGTTAAACATTTTTTATATTATATTATAAAGAATTAAAATATTATGGAAGACGGAATTTGGTTGGCAAATTCCGTAAGAATTAAAATAATTTTGCATGGTCTTTTTTAATCAATTCTAAGGCGATTTGGAATTATTTTCCATACTTTTATTGAGATTTTTTTCCTGGGAATATCGAAGGGGTTCCATCTAAGCTGGTTTGGGTTTGGGAGTTGCTCATTCCAATTACAGGATACATAAGGGTGCGCATATGTTGAGAATGGAGTGTGCCTGAAAAAAAATATCATTCACCTTGCTTGAAAATATTGATTAACCCTATCCCTGCTGGGGTACTTGAAAACCAGGATATGCTGGGGGGGGGGGGTCAATTTGCCCCCCCCCCCTCTAAATCCCATGTTTTATGTCCAAATATGACAAATGATACATCATTAGAAAGCTCTTGTGCTCTACTTTTAGAATCTGCAGCAAAAAAAATTTGCAAATTTGCAAAAATTGAATTTTTTATCGCAAATTCAAGTTATATAGTAAAAATGTTTGAAAAAGAAAAGTTGTCCAAAAAATGAAAAATTATACATTTTTGAAAAGCCCTTGACCATGCCATTTCAAATATGGAAAAAAATTTGCAAAAATTTAAATAACCTGATGTTTGCAAAAAATTTGCAATTTTTTTCGCAAGTGGGTCAAAACAAAGATTTAGTTTGTTACAGGCAAAAACAGTCATTCAGGCAGTGTGCCTGAGGACTCAGGCAGTTAGTATTAAAGCCCGATTTTAGGCCTAAAGGGAGGGCTTTGGGTATGTAAGAAAAGTCAGAAAATTTCAACAGCCTCAGACCAATGATTTTTGAGTTATGTAAAAAAAACTACAGGGGGGGGGTAAAATTGACCCCCCCACAGCAGGAATAGGGTTAATGAAAAAAATAATTGCTTTGATTTCTTAGATCTTTGATTTTCCAAATTGTGATAATCAAAAAGTCGAAGTCAAAAATATGATATTGTTACATCATCAGATTGCAAGATATAGTGAAAAAAATTGAGTCTTTGCCATAAACTCTGAGTTTCTAACCCTTATATCTTTGCAACCCCGTTTGCTTAGGATATTTAAATTATGCTAGATAGTAGATAAATCAATTATGGTAGATCAAATAATCTAATTTTGAAATGTCAAAGGTTAGAAATATGAGGTTTCAAATATATGAGGATTACAAAGCTTGGGTTTGTAGCAAAGACTTAATTTCTTTTCTTTTACAAAGTTTTTTGAAAATTAACAAACAAAAAATTTGCTAAAAAATTACTTTGCACTGGGAAGGATTCTGTAGAACCAAGTTCTCTGATTTGATTCACGAGGAGCAGTAAAAGCGGTTCCACTCAATTGTTCTGCGTAAAGACCGTAAGCACATTTCTAGAATAATGTAAAATTAAAAGCCGAAATTGAAATTTGAGCCGCGGCTTAAATTTGAGACAGGCTCAAATAAAATTGTATTCAAGATTTAAGCCGGCGCTCAATTGAAACCGGTTCTTGGCGGATTTGAGATGTGTCTCAAATTCATTAAGTTCGAACACAGGGTTTGTAAATGAGTAAATTTTGAATATCTACTAATCTACGCGATGTTAAGAGAATTTTACCAAGGGGTTCCCAAGTCCCATGGTTAAGTAAAATTTTTATTTTCCCGAAAAAGTAGTTGTACACTATTTTATCGCCTTCTGAGATGAAAATGCGCATATTTTTCACTGAAAACTTCGCAGAACGGATGATTATTTAATTAATTACATTTATTTAATTACATAACTCTCCCAAGGAATTTAAAGTAACTTAACCTCACTCTGTTGGGGAATCATAGGTCGGTAATGTTGATCAAAGGGCGTTATAAAGTATAAATGTCTATTTATTTCTCCGTCATGACACAAGAAAAACCATAGCAATTTGACTCAAATTTTGATTAAAGATATACAAAATTTTAGTTTAAAACTTATTAGTTGAATTAATTAACTTTTTTGGGGAAAAGTAGTTTCCAAGCAAAGCTGGGTTTTCACAATTGTATATTATACAGGGTGGCCCAAAAAACAGGGATGTGCTGTTGTACATTTTTAAAATTTAAGCAGGGGTCGTTAAAGCAATCTTTTTGTCATTTGATGTTTGACTATTTGGCGTAAAATTATATGGACTGTTTGAAAACCTCTCTGTTTACTGTACACAGTTAATAATTTGCAATATTCTATCTATATCTATATTGCACAAAGAGAAAATAATTTACTTAGAAATTATGATTATGAATACTTGATAAGAGTACTATAATGGTTTTGTTCCGAGGTTTAATTTAAAATCTCCCAATTTGATGCCATGCAAAGCTATTTGCAATCAAAGCTCTTTTTAGTTTTCTCTTCATAGAGTTCTAGGTTTAGGACTAAGGGGGTTTGGCAATATGTAAATAATTTTTTTTTCTGAAAAATATTGGTAATAGTCAACAGGGGATTTTCGAATAATCGAAACCGTTTTACACAAAATGAAAGGATCTTATGTCAAAATCTCACTTCAACGACCTCTCTAAATTTAAAACCATATTCTAGGGTACAATTCTAATTTTTTTTTCGGCTACACGAGCCGAAAAACCCTAATCCTTGTTTTTGGGCCACCTTGTATGTAAAGCAAGTTTCTTGCCCCAGTTCCGGGAAGGTTAAAATAAAGTTACCAGCGGGATGGAAACAGATTCCGTAATTTACGCGCATATTTTTCATTTAGTCGCAAATCACACTTTTGTGCGCTTTCTTTATCCTTATTTAAACAAACTTATCGAAAATTTCAGGTTTGTGCGGAAAGGAGTTCTAAAGAAAATACGCAATTAATGTACCCAGTATTTTTTTTAATGAAATTGTGCATCATTTGCACCTGTTTTACAAAGATTCAGCCTGCTTATAAACAGTCTCATCAATTTCTAAAACAGGGTTGGCTTTGAAGTGTGGCAACGCCCTAAGATTAGATTTTACCGATCTATTAGCTCCCTTATGCTTTTCTGTAGCCCTTTACATGTACATTTTAGCACTGTTAAGCACTTGTTGTTAGCTTTGGTTTTTTAGAAGTAATTGGCAAAATTCTCAACAATTTAAGCTTGAGAGTGTGAGACCATTAAATCGTATGGTTCTTATAAAAATTCATGCAAAAATTCAATGAAAAATTAAAAAAAAATATAGACTTTTTCATCTTTAAATATTCATAGTTTGGAAATTGAATGATAAACTTTAAAAATTTTAACAAAATGCAATGTGTTACATGAAAAAAAAACTATTTTTGAAATTTAATATTAATTTGCATTTTGAATTTATATTTTACTATATATATAACTTCAGGATATTAAACCACATGCACAATTGCCCAGGAGGGGGGGGGGGGTTGCACAGCTGTGGTATTTACGAGGTTTTATTATTCTGTACTCTGTGATTAGTCCAACCTCTTAACTTTACTATGTCACGTAACATGATTTTCCTTCTTTTTATGTTTAACCATTAAATTGTATTATCAAGTACCGAGGTTTTAACAAAAAAGGATCAATGTATGCAATTCATAAATGAAAACGTATTTTTATAAAATTTTCAACATTTCTTAATTCTAAAAAACGATAATACTTTGCTCTTTATCTTTATGTGTAAGCTGTTTATATTTATTATTATGACTGCGGCAGTCACAAAGATGTCAGGCCAAAACCATATATATGTACTTCATTCTTAGGTAAAAAATTTAAATTGTTTAAACTTAAAAAAATCGTAAAATTGTGTATTTCTTAATTGATGGTCCAACACTTTTTTTTTAAGGTTAGGAACCATGTTGAATTGTAACTTTTAGTGACCCTCGATTTTAGGAGGGTTGGCTCAACGATATCCTTTACACATGAAAAATGTAAATTTTTCCATTGTCTCTAAAGCATTAAGTGCTTAAGTCACTTTTGTATTGAGAACCACAAATGAAAAAAATTAAATTATCACTTTTCGAGCACAAAACCATGAATATTTAATTTATTTATTTAATTTATTAATTATTTATTAATTTAATTTATTTAATTTATAATTTAATTTATCAGACAAAGCTTTCAAGGGTACTGTTGTGAATCAGACTTATCACAATATCAATTAAGAGGGTCACTTGATATTGCGTTATCAGTCCCGATAACTTGAATTACCTATTAAACCTTTAAGAAATCCTAATTTTTATTATTTAATTTCAACTCAAAATATATAAGATCTCCCAAAAAAAATTTGATGATCAAGGGTTAATAAAGGAAAATTATTACTTTAAAAACAAATGTTGTGATTTTATTATGAAGCTTTGTTACACAAAAAATGTAGTTACTTTTGTGCTTTGACAAGATAAAATTTGGCTTTTGTTAAAGTAAGTTATGCCATATAAGCGAAGTTATCTGAAACAAATGTATGGATAAAAACTGACAACTGTTATGATTTCTGTTTATTTTGAAATATTTGTTTTATTCAAAATATGATATTTCAATATAAATATTATTTTGGAAAGTTATTTCTCGATTTTTTCAGGTATTATCAAATTTTTCTTACATTTTTGAAAATTATGCCGTTATCATCCTTTCTTATTTTTAATTTTTTTCTAATAAGTAATAATTATTTGTTTTGTATTGATAACTCGCCTTCTTTATCTACATAATCAATTGAAAACGGATCACAATGTATTCTATTTTAAAAATGTTCAAGTTAAGATACAAAAGGAAAATATTTATTTATTTTTAAATGCAGAAGAATTGAATTAATGCAAATCTCAAGTTTTTTTGTGAGGAGTGCCATTGTTTATTATGATTGAAAGCCCCAGACACTAATTTTTTTAATACATCGAAACCTGATATTGCAAACCTTTGATATTTTTAATATAGAAATGATGATACAGCTTATTTAAAGTTGAAAGAATATCAGGTTGCATAGATGTATGAATTATAAAGAGTTTGATGCAAGTAATCAGTGCAAAACTATAATCATAATTTAGTTTGATAAAAATAAATTTTTTATGTAAAAGTCTCAAGGATTGTGTGCTTAATGGAAAACAATATTATAATTAAGCTTAGAATTAAGTTGTTCAATATTTAATCTATAGTTAATCCTTTTATCGACATTTACAAGGCTTTAAAACCCACATTGAATCCGTTTTATCGAGTATCAAAAAAAAACCTGTTCTCTAGGAAACACCTAATTGTATAATTAGAATAGAATATAATTTAGATTTTAATTTTTTTAAATTTGATATTATGGAGTTTGTATTTCAGAAGTTTTTATTTTCAGGAGTTTGTCTCGTCAGGAGTTTTTCTCGTCAGGAGTTTGTCTTTTCAGGAGTTTGTCTTTCAGGAGTTTGTCTTTCAGGAGTTTGTCATGGCGCCCCATTTTAGAGATAAACAATAATATAAAGAGATATATATAGAAGATATATATAAGAGATAAATCAATGATCAGACAAATGCTTATCGGCACTGTGAATCGGCTATGACCCTCTATAAATAAAAGTTTGCTTTAAATTTTGTCCGAAGTCCCTTTCATGTATGTTATCATACCTGGGGGTTATTTTGTCCTTTAGGAACTGCCCCTGGACATCTTGGATCCTCGGATTCAAACTCGTTTCCAAACCCTGACTGATACTTGTAGTCTGACGTCATTTCTAAAATTTATAATTAAAAATTATTAGTTACTTTTTATTTATAAGGTTTGGTATGGTAATTTGTTGAACAAAGACGTGACATATACATTTTAACGAAGTAAATACCGAAGATAAATTTTTTTTGAAGTATTGGAATATACAAAAATAGCATACGTTAAAATGTTAACCCCTACTTGCTTAAGGGTTGATAGTATTTTTTTTTAAATCGAAAAATCAAGCGTTTTTCGTTTAATTTTTTATTTTTCTAAACATCTAGCATCTAGCATCGATTTTTAGAAAAAAAGACTTTGGGTCTAAACTAACGAACCATTAGTTTTGAACTTTTTAAAACGATCGGTATTAAAGATCAATCCCTAATTTTTCATTCATCCAATATAAAATGTTTACGGAAAGTGTATTTGATTTAGACTAAGATCACTTAGGACTATATCATTAACATTATACATGCATTATGAATATCATTATGATTATCATTATGACTATCATTATCATTATCATTATCATTATCATTATCATTATTATTATCATTATCATTATCATTAGCATTATCATTATCATTATCATTATCATTATCATTATCATTATTATTATCATTAGTATTATCATTATCATTATCATTATCATTATCATTATCATTATCATTATCATTATCATTATCATTATTATTATCATTAGTATTATCATTATCATTATCATTATCATTATCATTAGCATTTTCATTATAATTATTATTATCATTATAATTATCATTATCATTATCATTATCATTATCATTATCATTATCATTATAATTATCATTATCATTATCAGTATTATTATCATTAGTATTATCATTATCATTATCATTATCATTATCATTATTATTAGCATTATTATTATAATTATTTTTATCATTATAATTATTATTATCATTATCATTATCATCATAATTATAATCATTTTTTTTACTATTATCTTTATCATTATTAGTATGATTATCATCATTATTATTATTCTGACTTAAAACAAATAAAAGAATGTTTTACTGATTGAGTTGTTATGAAGTTGGGTTATTATGAAGCACTGTCTACATAAATGATCTGAACCTCTGCTGTATCTCTAAGATCAAGAAATTCTACTTTTCTCCTTCTATCTTTCTATCTTCAAACCTTGTTGATCCTAGCTCAGGCAGAAGGTAGGAGTGGGCAAACATGTGTTTTTAGAAAACGCAAATTAAAAAATATTATAAAAATTCAAATAAATAAAATATGAGTATATACGAATGCATCGAATAGAATTCAAATATTTAGGTTGTAATGAATGATTAATTTTTAATTCAATTGAATTATTTACGTTTTGAGTGCAATAATTCAACTCCATGGGTTTGTATCACACCGGACTAACCAGAGTGAGAAGCATTCGGTTTCTTCTACTTGAAATCAAACGTGTTTTGGTCTATAATTCAACAATCATTTACTTTACGGATTTGTTGTTATTATACTTTTTCATTCAAAATGCATATGCCGACAAAAAAGTATTTTAGAAGAACGACTAACAAATTACGTTTAATGGGTCAAATTGTGATCGAAAGTCACAGCTTTCTGGAATATTGACAGAACCATTAAATCCACTTGGTATGGGTCCTACGCTCTTGGGTAGAAGACTTTCTCATTTAATTTTTCTGTTCAAGTAATGCATTGAATATCAATGTTTACAATTTTGAAAACTAATATATCAATTGCAAGGTTTCTCTACAGAGTAACATATATATGTAACATAAGAAAATTTATTTGAAATATCAGAATTAAACACATTAAAATCTAGAAAAACGACAATAAGTTCTATCATAATGGAAAAAAACATGGTGTCCAGGGTACCATTGTGAATCAGGCATTGCCATCTTTGCATGGAGGCCGGAGGTTCACTATACATTACAATTGGGTGGCTGTGTGTAAAATCTGATATCGCTAGATTACTGAAGTTAAACACACTTGTCCGTAGCCCTTGAAAGGATTGATGTCCAGGCTGGTGTTCACGGGTTTGATTTCCGCACTTCACACACACCTATAAATTCTAGAATATCTGAAGCTAACATCTGGTCAAACAGTTATGATCACCTAACGTCTGTAGGAGGACAGAGGGGCGGCTGTAAACAAATTTTGCTGCGAAAGGGTGATGATGAAGATAAAAAAAGGTGGAAAAGCGGAGAGAGTCTATGGTTGCAATATAGGTACCTGATTGTACCCAACCAAACCTACAAATGATTGGAAGAAATGAGTGAGATTCCAGTCTGTATACCTCTGCCTATCATTTTCCTCATGGAACCGCTCGGACACATTCTAAGGGTTTTACTGTAATTAACAAAAAGGTTGAATTTCTATATTTGTGGAATTCTTCAACAAGAATATTTGAAATTTTTCGCATTTATTCGCTAAATTTTCACATTTCTTTTTTCGCGAAAATTTCGTTTTTCGCAAGACAGATAAAAGCGAAATTTCGCTAAAGTTTTTGCATTTTTTGCGAGCGAACGAGATGCGAAAAATGAAAAAAGTTTCGCGAAAAATGCGAAATTTTTGCGAAACGATTTTTCCATTTTCGCTGCAAACTCGACTGGTAAGACTTTGAGTCATCAAACCACACTCGCAAATTTCGAGTTTAAAAAATCGCTTATTGGGCTGCAGAAAAAGTTGTATGACTGCCAAATAAGCGTTTTTTTGTTGAAATTAAGTGTTTTTTAGTTTAATTTAGAGTGCAATATAGAATGACTAAAAACGGTCCCATCCCTAGCTGTAAGGCAAGACATTGAAGTGAGGGCCGAGGGGAAGCATTGCGAGGGAAGGGGAGGATAGGACTTACTGAATATTGTATTATTCTTCTTTCTCTCTTTACAAGATCCTTTTTCAAAGGATCTTTTCATTAGATATTCTTTAGTACTCTACAGTCTACAAATTCTCGAAGTATTTCCATTATTATATCCAAGAAAATATTCAAAGTTTTCTATAATATTGGTTCTTTTGTTCTTTTTCCAGTAATTTGTTAATTGTCCTGAATGCATGGCTTTATTGTTACACTTTAGTTTATCCCTAATATTATTACTTTTAAGGCGAGCTCCAGCTAATTTTATCAAATAAGTAAACAAACATTATAAATATTCAAATAAAAGATCCAATTTTTTAAAAAGGTTTCCAAGCTTTGATAAATCGTATGATATGAATAAGGAGGAATTGCTAACAATAATCAAATGGAACTGAATATTATCCTCAAACTCAAATATCCTGATCCTTATATATTTGCAACCTGATGCTGTTATCCTTTTATATTTCAAACATGTAAATTCTGCATAATGTAATGTAATTGTAATGCAATGCAATGTAAGTAATGTAATGTAAATATGTAATAAAGGTATGAAATAATATAAATTTTCAACCTCGAATTTTCTCTTCATATCTTAAGACCGATTTACTCTTTAAAACACTCAAACTTCTTCATTTTTTCATTGATAAGAAAAATCGCGCACACAAAAAAAGGTTATGCAAACGGTTGGTCGGTGCTTCAAAAAAAATAAAAAAGAGTAAGTAACTTTATTACTTTTTGAGGTACAGGTCTAAAATATTGAAATATTTTTAAAAATTTTTCTAAGGTACTTTATTATTTTCTAATTCTGTTTCCTAAGCACACATAACCAAAAAAAGGGTTATGCAAACGGTTGGTCGGTTCTTCAGAAAAATAAAAAAGAGTTAGTTTTTTTTTAATCTTTGAGATACAGGTTTAAAATATTGAAAAATTAATGTAGAAACAAATGTCACAATTTGTCCCAAAAAATATTTGAAAACCTTTTTCTAAGGTACTTTATTATTTTTTAATTCTGTTTCCTAGCACCCATAACCATTTAGGTTTGGGCTAGGGACATGTCTCACACTAAACATCTCTAATGTATTGGGTTACCCCATCATAATGCATAATTTATAGGTCATAATGTATAGGTCATGATGCAAAAGTATAGCGATGTATTTGATGCAAACAATAAGTTCCTTAATTAATTCAATTTTTAAGGCTGTTAAACATTTTAATTCCTTTCTAAAACAAATTCCCTCACTTCAGACATAACATCTGAGGGTTCTCCCTTACTGCTTGAGATCTCTGGCTTGCTGCCTGAAGACACTGCCTTATTTTACCCATTGTAGACGAAATCTGTATTTAGACATACTTTCATACATTTGATTTCAACTTCAGTGATTTGTAGTACTCTAACCGAAGAAATAATGGGTTTTAGTGGAGAGTGGGTATCACAATACGGAAATAGATGAGGATGGTCGGCTGTTGTATTCCTCCCCACCCCCTGGATAGTTCGAGGAGAGGGCACCTCCCCCTGTAATTTTTCTAAATTATATTAGGTTTGCCAGGCCTCCTCCAGGAAACAAGAAACAAGAACAGGTTAAATTTCCAGGGGGCAAATATTTATCTGGTTAAACTGCTTCTAAACTTTTGCGGTCTATCTATCTATCTATCTATCTATCTATCTATCTATCTATCCTTCTATCTATCTTTCTATTTATCTATATGTCTATCTATTTTTTATCTAAATATTTTTTTAAACCTCAGATAAAAATTTAAAAATTGTCGTGCTGTCTTATCCATCTTTCTTTATTAGTCGAAGGTTATCGATCTATTATCACATTAAATCTGTATGAGTGTTTGTTTCTTTGCTTGTAACCAATAAAAGTCAAAACAGCTGAACCAATAGGGTCAACATTTTTTGTGGTACCTCAATGAAGGTCAATGGAATTTAGAATTGAAAAAAATTGCCTTAACAAGTTTCGATTTTTAAAAATCAATGAAAAAAAATCGATAAAAAAACATCGAAGATGGATGCAAAGCGCCTGGAACCCTAGTATTTTTAATCTCTCTTTCTTTCTTTAGCATTAAAAAAAAATTACTTTTAACAATTGGTCAATAAATATAATTTCAACAACATTAAGTAAGAAATAATTTATACAATTATTTAGTTTCGCATTTTAAAATTTATTTCTGTGTCTATCGACGAGTTTTTCCAAAACGTTTCCAATTCATCCAATTGGTCCAGAATGCCAAATCAAAAACAGAAACTAGTGACCACAGATATCTGCAACAATAAAATTATTTGTCAACATTTTAAAAATAAAATTTCAAGCTGAAGTGCACATCCATTTTTGAAAATACAAGTTTCGTCTTTTTTTAGCCTTTGTTACCTCCTGGGTATCCATGGGTTCCCTAAAAAAATTCAACCCATTTGGTTTAGCCGATAGGCCAGCCATAGCTAACAAATATTATATTTATTTTGGTTCTCAGAATCGAACGAAACTCATTCGAATATTTCTAGAAAGGGGTAAGCACTAAGCAGACTACATGTTTTAGGTGGAAATCAAAATCTTCAAGTTTAAACCATAATCTTTAGATATATTTAACTTGGCTTGGCTTAAAAGCTAATAAAATAAAATGACAGAAATGCAAAATACGTCATTTTCAGTTAAAAAAATGTTTTGCTAATTCGTACAATTTTTTTTTGCAAAACTATTTTTTTAACTGAATCATGGACTTTTAAAGAGCTTCCCCAAATTATACAGTTTTGTAATCTTTATCTTTAATATTCCTACTAGGAGGTTTTAGAGTATTGCAAAGTACTGTATTTATTCTTCACAAAATTTAACAAGTGCTATTTCTTTTTTAAGGTTGCTGTAAAATGTTTTTAAAGTTGATTTGTTCAGATAGCAACAGAAAATAACAAAAATATTTTGTTTTTCGTTCCCTCAGACCTGAATGGTAATGACACGGTATCCAATACAACATCAGATACTCCATGTACAGCTTCTTGTACAGCCTCATTCACTTCATCGTACTCATTCTCCTGTACATAAACAAAAAGATGGATTCTATTGCCACATAAACAAAAAAATGAGTTCTGCTGTACATAAACATAACTTTAATTCTCTATATTCCTGGAGTGAAATCTATAAACAAAAAAATGGACTGCTTTATCCTCACAATTTCCCTAAAATATGATTTGAAAATAAATGACATTTTTCTAAGCTTTCAACTATAAATCTTATTACGAATTTTAAACAGAAATTGATTAAAGATTTTTATCAGCAGAACCAATGTTTTAATTCTAACATATGCTATGTTTGCAAAAGAATCAAAGAAAGCAAAGACGATTTTGAAAAGAATGACAAAAATGGTTAAAAAGAGTAAAAGATACAATCAAACATAAAGAATGCCAAAAATCGGAGGCAAATTCAAAAGATTCTTAAAAATGCCTGTTTTGTGAAAAAACGATCGTTTCGTTTTTCGATTTTTCTCGACGTTTTCTTAACGAAACGATCGTTTTTTTCAAATATCAAAACGTTACCATCCCTATGTGTAATGCATATATTTGGCTAAACAATATTGTTATGGACGGTGGCTGGTTTGTGATAAGAAATACTGCAGCGCAAAAATATAAATAATTTGTTTAAACAAATTTTCTAACATATTCTAGATTTTTAAAGCTCCCAGGCTATTTTCCTAACCATTAAAGTTATAGGTAAAATTTATATGGTAAAATAAAAAAATAGAAAACATAGCCCAATCTGGATAGGGTTAAAAATAAATAGGATATTAATGTAGATACATAAAAGATAATATCATCGTATGTTTTTCTTGTTGAAAATTGTATAATTGAAAGAATTCCTTCTGCAGAGAGAATTCACATCAAGTCACTTATGAAAATGCTTATTTTTCAGGAGAAAAACATTCAGACATTAATGTTTATAATAGATGAGCCAAAGCTTTCAGAGTATTTTACTCCTAGGAAATATCACTTTATAAATAGAGGGTCTCTTATATATACTATAATTAGTTGTTCATAGTCTATAGTAGTCCATAGTAAGTCCCAGGTCCATTAACAATAAATCCGTACCCTTCATAGTATTCAATATTTACTCTAGGTCTATAAACTCTAAATACTACCCGTCTATAAGAGTCCACGTAAGTCCTAAGTTCATAAAATCTAAATCCTACCCGTCTTTTGTAGTCCATAGGAAGTCCTAGGCCCATAAATTCTAGATCCTACTCGTCTATAATAATCCATAATAAGACCCAGGTTCATAAGCTCTAAATCTTACCCGTCTAATGTAGTCCATAATAAGTCCCAGGTCCATATAATCTAAATCCTACCCGTTAATAATAGTCCATAGTACATCCCAGGTCATATCAACTCTAAATCCTATTCCTATATATTATACCATAGTTGGTCCCAGATCAATCAAATCTTAGTTACTATGTCAACAGTAGTCATTTTAAGTCTCAGGTCCATAAGCTCTAAATCCTAATCCTCTAGTAGTCCATAGAAAGTCCCAGGTTCATAAACTCTAAATCCTACTCCTCTATTGTAGTCTATAGTAAGTCCCAGGTCCATAAACTATAAATCCTACTTCTCTATAGTAGTCCATAGTAAGTCCCAGGTCCATAAACTATAAATCCTACTTTTCTAGTAGTCCATAACAAATCCCAGGTCTATAAACTAAAAATCAAACACCTCTATTGTCGGCCATAGTAAGCCCCAGGTTCTGAAACTTTTAATCCTACTCCTCTAGTAGTCCATGGTAACTCCCAGGTCCATAAATATAAATCTTACCCCTCTATAGTTGTTCATTGAAAGTCCCAGGTCCATCAACTATAAGTCCTAATCTTCTAGTAGTTCAATTTAAGTCACAGGTCCAAACAATATAAATCCTACCCCTCTATAGTAGTCCAAAGTAAGTCCCAGGTTCATAAACTATAAATCCTACTCCTTTTGTAGTCTACAGTAAGTCCCAGGTCCATAAACTCTAAATCATACTCCTCTACGATAATGCAAGTATATACCAGGTCCATAAACTTTAAATCTTTTACCTCGATAGTAATCCATAGTAAGTCCCAGATCCATAAACTTTAAATATTACTCCTCTAGCAGTCCATAGTAAGTCCCGGGTCCATACAATATAAATCCTACCCGTCTATAGTAGTCAATAGTAAGTCCCAGGCCCATACTCTAAATCCCACACGTCTATAGTAGTTTATAGTAAGTTTCAGGTCCTAAGCTCAAAATCCTACCACCCTAAATCTTACTCCTTTATAATAGTTCACTGTAAGTCCCAGGTACATAAAATATAAATCCTACCCCTCTATAGTAGTCCATAGTAAGTCCCAGGTCCATAAACTCTAAAGGAACAGACTGAGGATCAATCCAGCTGTAGTGAAGTGTGTCAACCATTCTTTTTTTTGAAAACAAATAGGTTTTCCAAAATTGTATAATGTTTTGAATACACGAAGGAATTGCATAAAAAACGAAATTTCAAGCTCATCCACAAATGTCAATCTTGCAAAGCTTTTTAAATTCTCAAGTTTCTATAGAGGAAGGAGGGGGGGGGGGATTACGGTTAAGCCTCCTTCTAAAGTAACTTGAAAGGAGATAAGAGTATTTCTAATCTGTTTCTATACTAAATATTCTTCACTAAGACAAGCTTAACATCACACTTCAGTATTTAATATAATATATTAATCCTTCAACCGAGAAATTCGAACAACTTCACTCATATTGGTTTATTTTTATGTATTATAATGCTTAGTATCATTGAGATATCCTAAAAACTCCCGTGTTTCATATCAGTGTTCTTTGAAAAAATGTATGTTTTGATTATTAAGTAAGATAATACATAGTGATTTAGTATCAAAATGTTTCGATGACATTTTTAAATTTTAAATTAGTTACCACTGACAAATTTTGAATTTAAAGTTTTCAAATGAAATATAAAACACTTTGATACAAAAAATTGTGCTTTTCATCAGCAATGGCAAATACAAGAGGGGTGCAGAAAAATGTTATGCAATAATTAAAATTGCAGAAAAAAATTATGGAGATATAAGCGAATCAGAAGAGTTAATGAAAATGAAAGCTTTGAATATTATTTTTATTTTGCTTCCTTCTACCACAATGCAGGAGCAAAACTGCCTTAGCATGTTAAGGAAATTCAACAAAAAATATATTCATTAAATAATAATACGTATATATAGATATTTATGTAAATAAATCGCTATTATTACTATTTATTATTTTTTAGCCAATAAAGTAGGTTAAATAAAAGATTTAGATTTTTTATGTTTTATTGACTATATTGGAACATCAAAGTAATTTTAAATTTTAAAATTTTTAAATTGTAAAGGTTATGTTTGACATGTTTTTGATGACTCTTTTTTGGATATTTATGAATTCTATCAGCAGTGCAACTTTAGGTGATGTTCATTTTTTCCCTTAAAAATAAACTTTTTGAGAAATAATGAAAATTGTTTATTTTAGATGCAATTAAACTTACGTACTCACAAAGCACAGCGAGTTTTAATGCTTCATTCGATTTAAAGGTATACATTTTTACCAAAAGTGTTGTAAGAATTTTTATATTTATCTTTTTGTAAGATATTTTATTGTTTTTGTTTTCTCAATTGTATTAAAAATGATCAATTTTTTCTTACTGTTGTTGTTATTTTCAGTGACTAATATCCATATTATCTCTTTAAAAGTTCATTAGTTCCTCTACAGTAGTAGTAGGGCAGACGGAGCAGAAACAATGTGTGGAAATTATCAGAATTAAACCATTTTAAGCTAAAAAACGACAATATTTGCCACATGATTAATCAAAAAAGGTTTAAGGGTACCGTTGTAAATTTGACATTCTTCTCTTTTAAATGGAGGGTCTCTTAACATTACGATGATAGTCCTTTTTATGTTCAAAGAAAACATCTTGAAGTTATTCATTATATTGTCAGGGTAGTTTGGCCGCCTGTTCTTCAACATCTTTAAGGTTGGAACTATGGAGGCCAGGAAATTAAAATTAATAAAAATAGCAATATTACTCTGATCATTCTGTCTGGTACAAAATAATAAAATAGTATAAATAAAAATCATATTAATCTTTTTGGTCTTTATAAAGTTTCCACACATTTTTATTTTAACCCTATTCCTGCTGGTGGGGGGTCAATTTGACCCCCCCTGCAGTTTTTTTTTACATAAATCAAAAAGTATTGGTCTGAGGCTATTGAAATTTTTTGACTTTTCCAACATACCCAAAGCCCTCCCTTTAGGCCTAAAACCGGGCTTTAATACTAACTGCCTAAGTCCTCAGGCACACTGCCTGAATGACTGCTTTTGCCTGTAAAAAACTAAATCTTTGTTTTGACCCACTTCCACTTGTCAGATTTTGATAAAATTTAGCTTTATGGAAAGCCTTTGACATAAGGAAACGAATTGCACAAGTTTTGCGAAAACAAATTGCAAATTTTTTGCAAACAACCTGTAAAAGGAAATTTGCACATTTTTAGTTTTTCTTGATTAAAAATCAGGTTATTTAAAATTTTGCAAAAATTTTTGCATATTTAAAATGGCATGGTCAAGGGCTTTTCAAAAATGTATAATTTTTCATTTTTAGGACAAATTTATTTTTGCAAACATTTTTACCATATAACTGGATTTTGCGATAAAAAATTCAATTTTTGCAAATTTGCAAATATTTTTGCAGATTCTAAAAGTAGAGCACAAGAGCTTTCCAATGATGTACCATTTGTCATATTTGGACATCAAACATGGGATTTAGAGGGGGGGTCAAATTGACCCCACCCCCAGCATATCCTGGTTTTCAAGTACCTCAGCAGAGATAGGGTTAAAAAGCGGAAACTGAAAGATTTATATTCTTCTTAAATTACTTCATTTTCGTTTAAGATACAAAAACTTTTATTGTCCAATAGATAACTACAAGGGGGGGGGGTAGCAATCTTATTTTATCCCGTAAAAAGGATTTCATGTTAGTGACACCTACTATTTTGCTGAACTAGTTGAAGCATTGCATTTGCCTTATTTTTAATGGTTTATTAAAACCGAATTGATTATTTTTAATTACAGAGGATTATGAAGCATTAGGTAACATATTTTGGAATGAGAAAATGCCTTTAAAAAATCAGAAAATGCATTCTGATGATCTCACACTACCTCTCGACCAGAAACATCCCTCCACTTACCAGAATCCGACCTCTGTTGACCAGAAATTCTTCTCTTTTGATGAAAAATTGTCAACAAGCTGTTCTGATCTAGATGAGCGGGTTCTAATCCTCCACTACCAGTCTCAACCTATTCTAGGTATTTCAACTAAAAAACATATTTTCGTGACAATATTTAGTTTTTAAGCAATTTCTGCGGCAAAAACAATCCTATTCAAAATTATCCTATTTACCCAAAAAAAAATACATGAAAAGAATAACTTAAACTAACATTTCATTTATTCAACAGTAATAAAAATCACTTCACAAGTTTACTTAAATAAATTTTTTTGCAATTTTTTAGAGAATTCTAGTTCAACAGTGATGTTTCCTCATATCTATCAAAGGTACTGCAAATGTTCTTTGTATTACATATATACAAATATCTATGTACATTATACTATTATATATTTTATTCAGTAAATACGAGGTATATTCAATAAGTTTTGCATAACAATTTTAGGGGTTCTATTTATTTCAAAAGCTCACCTTATTCATCCCCTATAAATGAATAGTAATATTCCAAAAATATACAATTATTTTTCTGTCTCATTTAAAAATAACAATTCCCGCAAACAATTTTTTTCAGAAGATTGTTTTCTTAATGTATGAAATGCACTTTTCATCTTAATCATATGTAAGATTAATTATAAGTAAAAACCTTGCCCTTAAATTGTTGATTGCATATTTTATCTTAAACGTCATTATAATCTTGAAAACCTTGTTCAAAATTTTTAACAAAATTATTTGTTGCCAAGAAAATCATATCATTTTTTAATAATTCAGTAGTATTTTCATCTCTTAAGAACTGTTTTACCGCAAATTGGGGTTCTCTTTTCTAAAGCAGTCGTAGAATATTTTTATTTAGGATTTAAATTCTTAAATTATGTTTTTTAAGGCAGTATGAAGATTTTAAGTTTTGCACCTTGACAAATTTTCTACTAGAAACGTTTTTAAGTTAAAAATTCGATCTGAATATAATGAAAGCACGTCATTGTAGAAAATGTTCGATTACAATTTATTTAGACTGATGACACATTCATATATTTTATTTGAAAATAATAATTTCCGCAAATCTATTTTTCAAAATTATAGTTTTAAAACCTGGTGACCATTTTTTATCAATTTTTTTCTTCACAAGGAAAACTTCTAATTTGTCATTTATGCAGTATAAAATCGTTTTTTCATCTTTTAAAACTTATTTACGGGGAATTGGTATCTCTAATCCGTTATTTCTAAGGCAGTGTAATAAATTAAAAATTGAAAATACGATTTATTGTAATCTAGGAGCACCCCATAGGACAAGTACTCATTACTTATGTCACAAAATTAAAAATGCAATCTGAATAGGAAGTAAGAACATCATTTAAAATTATTTTGATTAATACATTTCAGACTGGTTGCACCTTCACTTTCTTAAAAAAACATTCTTGAAATCAAAATTTTTTCTTCAAAACAATGGTTTTCTCAATGTATAGTATGCTAATTTAGTTTTAAAATATTCAGATTTATTTTGTAATGTTAATAAATTCTAAGACTGATTATAAGTGAAAAAGTTGACATACAATTTTTTATCGAATTTCGTCTTCAAAACGTCATAAACTTCTTTCTTTTCTTTAAAAAGTATGATGTTCTCAATGTTGAGAACACAAAAAAATTTAAATATTATTTTAAGTTTATTTTATTTGATATTATATAATATTCTTTCTAAATATTCACATAAGAGGTCTAAAAGTATCCTTTAAAAATGTAATTCTAAACTTATTTTGTTTGTGTGTCTGTATGTCTGGATGTATGATCATAACTCATGAACCCCTTGACCAATTCCCATCTTGACTGGGGAACTCGGAAGAACTACGAAAATATACATAACCTTGTTAAAAAATTCTAAGTTGAGTGGGTTGACTTTTATAGGAAATATTCTAAGCAAAGCTGGGTTCACAAGCTAGTAGTGCATAAAGTACCAAGAAGTTATAATTTAAAAAATACAATACTCATGTTAGATATTTACCATACACTGTACAGGATGTATGTACTACGGCTGTGTTCCTGCGGAAGATTACGAAGATGTGTGTGCTCTATTTCAGGAGCGAAGACGGCCATTTGTAAAATAATATCTTTACCTTTTCCAACTTCTTCTGAACCCTCATATTTCTTTTCTTCTACCTTTTACACCAACGTAAATCCCAGCTGCAGGGGAACAAATGACAGGTATGCCTTTCTTTAACTTTATAATCATTTTAAAAGTAAGAATATTCTTTGCTAGAATATTTTAATATTTTCTATAACAAAATTTAAAAAACTTAACACTAAGACTTGATTTAAAAGTTTGTTAGACAAACATAAAATTCTGATCTGAAATCGTAATAAAATATTTGTAATTTTGAATTTCTTTCAGTTTTTTGTAGTATCGAAAAAAATTTTAATAAGTACGTTACTTTAATTTAAAATAATAAAAAAGAACAAAAATAACTGAAAATACATAATACCTATAAAAAATTATGATTTTTTTTAGAAACTTGTACATGGTATATTTGTTTGATGCAAAATATGATAAAATCAGAATATAAAATTTCACTTTAAGGTCTTTGTCGTCATTGATTGAATCACGTGGAGAAGTCCCAGTAGTGCATAATCCTACATGGCATTTGACCGCTAACGAGCTAAGTATATCAGGTGGATAATTTGAACTTAATTTCATTTAATTTTTTAATTGATCGTTTCCTTTTACAGGAACAATTCCGTCATGCAGTACTGTACAAATATATGACGAGGTAGGTCAAATATATTTATTGATTTACATGAAACCAAACCAAACCAAACTGACAAAAGTTGCATTATAAGAAGTGACCTGCAAAAAGGAGTAGTTGAGCTGAGAGCAATGTAATTGCAAAAGTTGGTTCGTTTTTGAGGTTTTTTGGACATTTAGAAAGTTCCACAAAAATATGGTAACTGTTAAAAATGTCAAAAATTGTTTATTGTTAACATTTGCCAAATGTTGACCCTGAGACAAAATATATGCAAAAAAAACAGCAAACAACGATAAAAAACTAACCTTAACGAACGTGTTTGAATTATCGGGTTTTTTTATTTGTGTTTCCTTTTTTCCTGCAAAGTTTTTTAGAAATGATATATTATTACATTTAATTTTGAAAATGCAAAATATGATAATTTTTTTAAAACATAGGTTTAAAAGTATTTTTTTAAAGACTAAAATACCTTGCAAAGCTATACCATGTATATGTATAAAACAGTTAAAATGAAATCTTGAGAATTTGTTTAATTTATATTTTCTTACTGCTTAGGTGCAAATTACATTATACGAAGTATCCCACAGGAAATCAAAACAAAAACTATTTTTAAATTAACAATTTTTCTTTTGATACAAAATTATAAACATTTTTTTGTTATTAACTTTCTTAGAATTTTGAAAGGTTAGGTTAGGTTAAAATCTGTTGCACACATTTACATACCTTACATTCACCTAACTAACTAACGACGTGTACATTTTTAAAAGTATAAAGCATAAATTAAAGTATAAATTTTCAACAATATTTGCGTGACAAACTGTGACCTTTGGATCATTTTCCGCAGCATTAGACTTTTGTCGAATATCAAACATTCTTATGCTTGTAATTTATTTGACTGGTGCTAATAATAATTTTAAAAACACAAAAGTCCATTTTGGTTTTGCATAGAGATGAGACATGTGATGTTGGATCTAAAATAAAAAGATTCGAAAATTTAAATCCCAGTTTTGTTACAACATCAAGAAATGGTATTCAATCGGTTATTTCTCATCTTAAACCAAATAATAACACCTCAGGAATGTTTTATGCAAGGTAAAAATTTAAAAGAATTAAATTTTAAAAAAAATATCGTTTTTAATCCAATGATCTAAGTTCTTATAGTTTACATATATAGAAGACAAAAACAAAACTAAAAGTATTCTTTTACCTTTTACTTAAAACTTATCATCTTAAACATTTAGATTTTTAAATATAAAAACGGTTGATGTAGCATACTGCATTTTTATCAAACTAGGTAACATTTTTGTTAACTCTTTAAGGGACTTAAAAACGTAATTTTGAATGACCCTGATTTGAGTAAATTTGTAAAATTCTAAGAACGTCTTGAATTCTCATATTTTCTGCATCCATCAGTCAAAGTTTGAATTGTTAATTTTCAACAAAAAATATTTGCTCCGACGAGCGTTTAAAAGTTTGAAAGTATTTTTTATTATTATTGGATCACTTAAAATAACGTGGACGGTCCCTTTTACAACGAAAATAAATAAAATTTAAAGATAATTCAATATTTGTTTGTAGTTAATCACCCTTACTGTAATGTTGGAAGAGTATCAAGGCAATCCTATATTTGTAAACCAATTTCTTTAATAAGGCCAATCCATTTAGGTAATTTTCATAAGATTACACAAGATATAATAAATATTTCGATCAGAAAATAACCTATTTTTAAATCAGAAGAATGGGATTTTGAAATCATTTAATGATTTATACGAAATTTTTTTCTAAATAATGTTTATTTAAAAAAACTAACCTTTAAAGTGTAATAACTATTAGATATAGACTTTTTTAAGTCCACTGAAAGGATTTTAGTTTTTAAATCATCAACAATAATTTTATTATATAAAAGAATAGGAACCAAATTCTGCAAAGTTCTCCAAATTAATTTTAAAGCATAGGAAAGTTTTTATTTATTTTTTTTTCGTTTGTTTTCGTTTGTTCTTTCGGGTTGTAAACGGATTGAAAATCAACGTTTGATAATTTTTAATTTTTATAAAATATGTCTTCCATGTTAATGATTTGTTTTTAATGAATTAGAAAATTCCCACAAAGTTACCTCCAAATAATGATAGTGTAAATAGACTTAAAACTCTTCATATATGGTGATCCCAAGTTAAAATTAGGTCTTGTGCCTTGATGTTGGTTTTGAAATGGCTTATTTTAAGATTTTTCAAAGAAAGAAAGAATCATGAATATACGGAAACCGACAAAGGAATTGAGTCTTTGCCACAAACTCTGATTTTCTAATCACTATATCTTTGGAACCAAATGTTGCAGACCTTAGATATTTCAAACAATGAATTCTGTTAGATCAAATAATCTGAGTTTGAAATAACAAAGGTTTAAATATTTGATTTTGTTCCAAAGACTCAATTCCTTGTGTAAAGTCTATGATCTAAGGTCTAGATGAAAAACTTGAGAAAATAGAGACAGATTACTGGATGGTTTTTGTTATTTTTACGGTTCTCTTTTTCATCTTTATTCTTATCCTCGTTCTCATTGTGGTTACTAAAGTCAGGAGCTGGGCAAATCTTTTAAGGTAACTGTCATTTTTATATTAAAGGGACTGTAAGCATATTTTCAAGTAACCCTCTTTGAAATAATGGCTATGTCTGATTCTCAATGGTACCCATAAAAAGCTTTGTCTGATTAATTTTGAATTAGACATTAATGTTTATAATTTTAAGAACTGATTATTTTCGACTTTGGGGACAGGGTTCGTACTAAAGTGACTTGGGAAATTTTACTGCAGGAAAATAGAAAGTATTTATCGGAATTAAAATACTATACAAATTAGAAAAACCACAATAATGTCCACAAAGCTTTTGTGAATTGGGTATTGTCATCTTTAAATAGAGATTCACTTGTAAAGAGGCATGCAGGCCCTTTAACTCTTAGCCAATTTTCTAAATCTGTTAACAGAAAGGTATTGCAAAAGGTGTCTCAAGCTGTAATTTTTTATCCCTTTATCCACGCAACCTGAAACATTTTGCAAACCTTTTCTATTTCAAACTCTGTTTGTTCTAGCATGATTCCAAATGTTAAAGGTGAACAGTGAAAAGATAAAATATCATATTTCATTATAGAGAAGCATTTCTTCTCTTTTAAAACCATAACTTCATTCTTGTGTTCGTGTGTCAGTGCAATCGGTTCTTCTAATTTATTTAAAACCAGATTTTTATTTATTCTTTTTTTAAAGCCCCAATATTTTTTTAAAAGAAAATTATGAACAAGTTCTGACTCATTTAAACAACACACGAACCTTCATCAGCATTTGTAATAAAATTATGATCTGAGGATTTAACTTTAGAAAAGAATTTAAGCCAGCAGAAGCTGAGAAGGTGGAATTAATAAATTCAGTGTTTACAATAGCACTTCTTTACATATCAGAAAATCAAGAAGAACAACAAACCATGGAAGATTTGCGTAACCACCTGTCAGGTTCCTGAATATGTATTTTTTTCTCAAATTCATATTGCATTGTTATTAAAAGGATTGTTTAACTATTCAAAGTACAAAAATACCAAAGTTTTTTACTTAACGGAATCTTTAAGAAGCTATTCTTCTGGAAAGAAATGTAAGTCTAAATCTGCACAATTTACATGTAACGTAAAGGTTCGTGTTTAAAAAGTTCGGACAAACTTGCGCAAAAGGAATTGAGTCTTTGCCACAAACTCTGATTTTATAATCCCTATATCTTTGCAATCCAATGTCGTAAAACTTTGATATTTCAAACTTATATTATTAGATATAACAGAATTCATAGTTTGAAATTAAGGTCTACGACATTGGAATCCAAAGATATAGGATTTAGAAAAGCAGAGTTAGTGGCATAGACTCAAATCCTTTGCTCGAAAATTTTAAGTGTAAAGGAATTGAGTCTTTGCCACAAACTCTGATTTTATAATCCCTATATCTTTGCAATCCAATGTCGTAAAACTTTGATATTTCAAACTTATATTATTTAATCTAACAGAATTCATAGTTTGAAATTAAGGTCTACGACATTGGAATCCAAAGATATAGGATTTAGAAAAAAGGAGTTTGTGGCAAAGACTCAAATCCTTTGCCCGAAAATTTTAGGTGTAATGAATTGGGTGAACAATACCTTTAAAAAAATGTAAAACAATATTTATTTTTAAAATAGAATATTATTTGGAAATCTTCAACTTTCCCAAATTATATTAAATTTGATATTTGAAAAATAGAAGCTTTAAACATAGGTATTGGACATAAGGTGTTGGATTTATACTCAGAAATTATTCAGGTCAGTTCTTTTGTTCATATATTCTTTTAAAAAAATAATTATAACTTTTCATCATCTATCACTCGACCTTATTTTTCTATTCAATATATCTTTGCAGCCCATATTTCAAGATTTTTTAAATTTTTAAATTCTGCGCCATAAGAGATTAAAGAATTAGATTTTTGTATGTAGCTTATCAGTTCCTTTGCTGTTTTTTCTATTTTTTTATTCCATGAAAAATTATTTTTGAACGAAAAATATGTTTCCAAAGTTTCCTTTCTTTTGTGATTAAATGGCGATCAGTTTAACTCTGAAGAAATATTTATTTTAAGGGACTGTAAGGCTTTCTTTCAAGTCAGTCTCACAGACTTGCATGTTTAATTTACAATTTGGTACACGTTCAGCTTTTCTAGGATCAAGGATGATTAAACTATCTGAATATAGATTTTTTAAATCGAGGTTTATCTTGAAAAATTGTAACTGTGTCAGATTTATGCGACAATAAAATAAAGATTTAACGATGATATCAACCTTGATTTATCTAAATAGAGATTTAATAATAAAAGGGGTATCGTTGTGTCATTATTTTTTTTTTTTTTAAATGGAGGGTCATTTAATATATTCTAGTTGAATTGATCTTACCAAAACACTTTAAGAAAATTTGTTTATTATTTTTAAGTACATTACTTTTTTTTAAAAACATTTTTTTTGTTGGGTCCAATTCATCTTTTCTATATTTTAACATAATTTGAATAAAAAATGAACTCTCTATGTATGTCCAAGTTTTATAGGAGGAGGCATGTTATAATCCTGAATCCTGGCTACTAGAAACTATACACAGCCCTGAAACAAAGGTTATTGAATATTAATTATTTCAAACATTTTTAAACTATAAAAATTGAATATCAATTTAAAAACTGGGTCGACTTAAAAGTGTTGCAGCGTCTTACCAACCTTTTTTGTGTAAGATCTTGTTTCGAACATTTAAAGAAGTAATGGGCAAAATGCTGACAGATTTTGTGTTGACGCGTTTTGATGGAATTTATTTTTAAGATCTTATTTTAGTTTATACATTAATTGATTTCAATGCTGTTAATTCTTCATTTTGTCTTTCATTTTTAATGTTACTGAAACCCTACTCATACTTCATTTCCAGATAAATTTTTATAAGTGGATATAATTTTTAATCAAGTTTTTAATATTAGACATTTTTTACATGTTTTATTTTGTATCTTTTGTAGCTTTAAATTTTTTCTCATTTAGAATTATTTTATTTGATTTTTTTGGTAGTTGTTAAGAAAAGTAGAAAAATACATATTACCGATAGTGTGGTGTAATCATTCGTCAATTTCCTGGTAAAAATAGTAAAATTGTTTTTACAACAGTTATAAAGTTTTCTGAAATCAATAGAAGGTGAAAAGTTTCGTCACCGTGGGAAACTGAATTCAATGGGCAAAAAATGAGGTCCAACAAAACTAATTTTTGACAGTGAATTAGTTAATGATAAAAACTAGAAAAACATGAAAAGATCGGCAATATGTTTTTTTCAGATCAAAAAACCCAATTGTCAAATTCTCAATTTTTAAAAATCGTTTTTTTAAATTGAAGAAAAAAAGCTTTAACGTTCCTTCTAACTTTTAGTATACTTTTTGTCGGCGTAAAAAGGATAAAAAGGAGTTAAAGGTAACTCTAATACTTACGAATGATACTTCTAGATTGTTGTACTTGAAAATTATGCGTTGGCCCGAGGTTTACTCAAAGCTGAAACAGCACCAGGTGTATTTTCTAAAATCTTAAAATAAACTGAACACTTGCCAAAAATATAATTTATAATCCGTTTATATTTGCAGCATGTGCTGAAATTTTAAAAGCAGCTTAAACTTGAGTAAAACCCGAACCCGGGCTCAGATAGAACCCAAGTCAAGTAGACGCTAAGACCGGGTTTAATTTCTTTTAAAATCAAGATCTGAAATCGTAAAGCTTTGACATTTCAAACTTTCTATCAATAGTCAATCTTTGAAATAGCAAAGGTTTTTTTCCATCTGAAAGGATTAAAAATTAGTGTGCTTAAAAAAAATTAAATGTTTATATCTAGAGCCTTCAATCTGTATGTATTGGACCATTGACTTTGTCTATGTCTAGAGCCTTCAATTTGCGTGTATTTGACCCTAGACTATGTTTATATCTAGAGCCTTCAATCTGCATGTATTGGACCCTAGACTTTGTTTATATCTAGAGCCTTCAATCTGCATGTATTGGACCCTTGTGGTGGAAGACGATCTGAGTCTGAGCTGGATACAGAGACGCAGCAAGAGGATCTAGAAAATTCTGCCACGTCATCTCGATATTATTTATTTCAATATTTTAAAGTTTAAAATTTAGTTTGTCAGTTAAATAAAGTACTCTATATTAAACCCAGGCCTTGTTAAAACGAGGGTAGCTAAATTGGTGACCCGAGCTCGAATACCATAGACTTTATAGCTACTCGCTCGTCAGTGAAATGCCTAAGGACAGTGATAACGTCCAAACCCTAGCTGAACCCAGCTCGTTGGACCTGTTGAATACTGTGTCAGTTAAAGTTCCAGCCTTTTAGGATACAGAGACGCGGCAAGAGGATCTAGAAAATTCTGCCATGTCATCTTGATATTATTTATTTCAATATTTTAAAGTTTAAAATTTAGTTTGTCAGTTAAATAAAGTACTCTATATTAAACCCAGGCGTTGTTAAAACGAGCGTAGCTAAACCCTAGACTTTGTTTATGTCTAGAGCCTTCAATCTGCATGTATTGGACCCTAGACTTTGTTTATGTCTAGAGCCTTCAATCTGCATGTATTGGACCCTAGACTATGTTTATGTCTAGAACCATCAATCTGCATGTACTGGACTCTAAACTCTTTTTATATTTAGGGGCTGGAGGTATTGGTCCCTTAACTGTTTTTGCAGTAGAGCAGGTTTTGGCTGGATATTCTGACAATTATAGAAAAGTCGGTGTCGTCAAAATGGGAGAACTAAAAAATTCGACAGCAACAGGTTAAATTAAATTCTCTAGTTGTGAAAGAGCCGGAACACTAAAGCAAAGAGACACTAGATAACTCAGTAATATATAGCAATATCATTTTCAATTTGTTGAGAAAAAAACTGAATTCGGATAAGAGTTTTGACTAGAAGGGTCTGTTGACTTATTTTCATCCCTAATTTTCAGAGTTATGCCTGCTATATTAACATGAAATCCCTTAAGATAAAGATCTTAATATTGATAATGTGTAGGATGTGCACATTAAAAGGTTTCCACTTACATCATGATCTATGGAACTCTAAAAATTAGCAATAACATCTTGTGGATACATATTTACTTAATACTGCAACAACGAAAAAATTGGATTTGAAAATTATTTAATTTTGGTCATAGCCGTGACCCGACGTTGCAAATTGCAGTCTAACGTTAGAAAAATTAATTGTGATTTAATTGCATATCGTAACGAAAGGATTTCTATTTCAATGTTCTAGGTTCAAAAAGTGAAACGTTGTATAACTAAAAAATTCATTTCTGTTTATAAACGTTAAGAAACGTTTTCCCTAATAGTATAATGAATAATCAGGAAACGAAATTTTTTATACAAAGTATAAATACCAATAGTGTAACGTATAACATTTAAAAAATGTAATTCTGTAAATCAAAACGGCTCTAATCTATCAATGACTGATGAATATGACTGTAAAGACTTATGGTTTTTCGTTTCAAGTTTAAAGGAAATGAGTTTATGCCACAAACTCGAATTTTCAATCACTATATCTTTTCACTTTTTTATACAGGGTAAATGCAAACTTCTGACTTATTTCAGTATAATATTTCTAGATTTACATTCAATAAGAGAATAAATGGTAGGCGAAAAACATTTTTTAAAGAACTCTTTTCAGTTCGGGTTTCCATGATCAAAATTAAATTTCTAAAGGGTTGGTCTTGCCAATTNAATATATAATATTTGATACATTTTTGGAAGGTACTTGGGGTCTACTTCAATAATCTGAAGAAAACAATGCAAATTTGAAATAATTCAACCATTTATTGCAAAATCCAGTTATTAAGCAAAAACTAAAAAGGGAAAATTTTACTTCGTCTTTGCCAAATTTCTTTGCTATCTTCGTCTTGTCAAATGGTTTCCTAACAATGTTGAAATTAAATGATTGGAAGTTAGTATAACCATAGCTTTCAGCGTGCTTAAAGATAGAAAATTTAAAGTAGATTTGAACAGTCTCAGACAAACACTGTTCGATTTATGTAAAAAAAAAAACGCGCTGTTTGGTGGGAAAACTGATCAAACTCTGTTTCAGGATTAATTTTACATACACAGTATCGTATTCAGGAATAGTTTTACATACTTGGTTTCTGTTTCAAGATGAGTTTTACATACACAGTATCGTATTCAGGATTAGTTTTAAATACATGGTTTCTGTTTCAGGATTAGTTTTACATTCTTGGTTACTGTTTCAGGATTAGTTTCACATTCTTGGTTTCTGTTTCAGGATTAGTTTTACATACTCGGATTCCGTTTCAGGATTAGGTTCACATACACAGTATCGGTTTCAGAATTAGTTTTACATTCTTGGTTACTGTTTTAGGATTAGCTTTACATACATAGTTTCGGTTTCAGGATTAGTTTTACATTCTTGGTTACTGTTTCAGGATTAGTTTTACATTCTTGGTTCTGTTTCAGGATTAGTTTTACATACACAGTTTCTGTTTCAGAATTAGTTTTTCATACTCGCTTTCTGTTTCAGGATTAGTTTTACATACACGGTTTCTGTTTCAGAATTAGTTTTTCATACTCGNCTGTATATATCTGCATGTTAAATTTTAAAAACGAACTGTAATTAAACATAATAAACTAACCCACTTTTGCTTTAAAAGGGTGTCTAGACGTAATTTATAAAAGTGACCCTCACTGTATAGAGTGGGAAGTCTCATTTACAATATTACGCTTATATAAATGCATGTTTAAAATCTTGAAAATAATTTGCATTAAGTGTTAAAGTGCCTGGCACAGTTATTCTGCGGGAAAACAATTTACAGGAATTATCAGAATTTAAATTATTTCCATCTAGAAAACCTACGTATTCTTTCAAATAATTGATAAGATTAAGGTGTCCAGCTGGACCCTAAGGTACTGTAGTGAATCGGGCCTACCTCTCTTCCAATGAGGGGAACTTCATAATTATAACAACAGTCGCTTTACATACATACACCCAGGTTTCCTCGTAAAACTTTAAACAAAACAAAGTCTAGAATCAACCTCCACAAATAATTATGAGGTTATAAAGCATGTTAAAATTTTTGTTAACAAAATTTAAAGTTTTGAAAAATTGTTACTTTTACACATATTATATGGATATATCGAAAAATTGCTATTTTTACACATATATCATGAATAACTCGAAATAACTAGACTGATGTGTTTTTTAAAAAATGTGTTTATCTTACACTAGAAAGGAATTGAGTCTTTGCCACAAACTCAAATTTTCTATTTCTTATATCTCTTCAACCTGATGATGTAAACCTTTGATATTTTAAACTTCAGTTATTATTAGTTAGTTACGACATTAGGTTGCAAAGATATCGGGATTTGAAAATCTGAGTTTGTGGCAAAGACTCAATTTCTTCTCTATTAGTTTTGACATGCCTTAGAGTAGCACTCATAATTAGGATATTTAAAGATTTTAAAAGATTCTAATATATTTAAAAAGACTTGTCTTCAAAATAGCAGTATAAACTCAAAATAAAATAGTTTTAATCATTTTGGCTTGGGAGGCAAAATTTGGACTATTAGAAAAAAATCTAACGTTTTTTTCGTAATATAAGCTGACGAAAGCATTTCAAAATTAGAACCCTTGTATTCGAAATTGTGAATAGAATGTTAAGAATATCACACACTTTTTAATTTCTCTCATTCTCTACGTAATGTCAAACCAAATATTTTCTATTTCATAACTATTTTGTTAAATTCAATATCAATAACATAATCTCATTTGTCATATGTGTCTTTCAGCACACCATTTATTAATTTTCTTAGCATTTCAATTAAATAGCTTGAGGAGAAATATTAGAGATCAGGGTGCGATTTTATCCTATGCAAAATAGTTTATACATTTGTTAGTAAAACTGAATTTTAAGATATTTTCTGACATGTACTAAACAAATATTAAAACATAAAAACATATTTAATTAGTTTTATATGAATAAAAATTCGGTTTATAACATTTTGTAAGGTAATTTTTAAGAAGAGAGTTTAGTAGCATATTTTTAGATACTTAGATACACTTAGAGAGTTCTTTCTTTTTAAGTCAAAAGGCAGATTATTCCATATCTTGTTCCAGCAAGCTGTAGGGGCCTTATAGTTCCCAACATAGCCGGTTTTCTCGATCCCAAAATTATGTTTTGCCCCTAACTATAAAAAAATGCCCCCTTTTGTAAAAAGAAAATGCCCCCGATTAAAAAAAAATTAAATGAAAAGAAAATAATATGACAACTCTGTAATTTTATAGATTGTTGAATTAAATACCATTGAATTGAATACAACTTGAAGAAACTGAAAACATCTAGAGTCCTGGTTACTCCAGGCCCCAGTGTGTTATGGGCGTTTTAGCTTTTTAAAACTTTTTTTTCTGAAAATGTATTTTTTTTAAATAGTAATCTTTTCCTTGTCTATGGTATTGAAAAGTGCAATTAAAATGTTAAATCTTTAATATTCTACTAAGAGTAAATAAGAAATAAATTCAGTAATAGGATAGAAAATCAATCAGATTTGTGGGATAATATTGATATAATCAGATCTTTATATACAAAAGCAGGGGGGCTTATATAGTATAATATATTTGAAAGGTGTATTAGAAAAAGATTATTGGTCAAATCTACTTACACTATGATTTTTATAACACCCCCTTTATCTTAAAGGGACTAAAAGCAATTTTTAGCCATCAAAATTGAATAGGGTATAAATATATGTACAAAAATAACAAACTTGAACCTTAGCCCGATTTGGCAATTTTTGTCTAATATAGATGAAGGGGGGGGGGGTTCCAACCACCCAACCCCTATGATTTTGCCCTTAGAGTTGAGATAGGGAAGTGTGATACAGATCCCTAATCCAACTTTTCAAGGCCAGCTCATTAAAAAAAAATAAAACCCTTAACTTTAATTGTTAGGGTGCAAGAAGGCTTTAAAATAAGTTAAAGAAAAGTACGCCAGAAAAATGTTTAGAAATACCAGTTTTTAACTTTTAACAATTATTAGCATGTGAGTGTGATACATGTTATTAGTTTTATTTTTCAAGGACTTTTCAAATAGATTAACTTTAGATCTGTAGCTTCATTTGAAAAAAATGTATCAACCTTTTTTTTGCTTTGAAACACCGGCATCCACTATGCATCAAGAACATTTTTTATTTTTTTTTTAAATATGAAGTTGGATAGGTGGCCCCCCCCCCAACACACACAGTCGTGATTGTGTTGAGTAATTAGATTTATGCACTATGCAGAGTCCGTCTAAACAATTCATCTATTTTATCCATTATAGAAACATAGAATAGCAATAAAATTGTACTGGGTCATTAATACTCTTATCATGAATATTCAATTCCTTGCATTCTCCATTAACAAAAATGGAAATGAAATAAAAAATAATAATCTAATGGAAATTTCTTTAATTTAAACCTGCTCGGATTAGTAATGAATAAGATTTAATCTTCTTAAATAAAGAAATTTAAATCTGGGAGGGAGGGAGAGGGGGGATGGATTGCAAGTAAGTAAGTGTTATTAACAATTTAACCATAATATAAACAAACGTTTTTTACTAATATTTTGAAGAAAAAAATATTAATTTTTGTAGTGTTTTAAAAAAATATGTTTCACATGGAAAAGGCTTTTCCAAGCGTTTTAGAATTTGGGCTAAAATGTTAATACTTGTTTTCAAAGTTAGCATTTTTTTTTAATTATCTGTCCAAAGAGAAAATGGCGACAATTCAATCGATTCCATCAATAGATCAATTTCTGCAAACTTTCTCAGGTAAATTTTAATTACAGTTTTCTGATCGGTGGCATATCATTTTAAGAACATACCTAGCTTCTGGGGAAAAAATATTTTTAAGAATATATACAACCCTGGTTTCGATGTTGACGTCATTAAATGGGAACTATTTTATCAACATTAATGGATAGGGAGACTTAATTAAACTATTAAATTGAACCATTTCTTCCAATCTTAAACACGAAACTTAACGAAAAATGCGTATTTCAACAGCTTTACCCATTCACTGAATCTGGTCACAGTTTCTTTAAAGCAACATGTGTTATGCCACAAACTCAATTTTTTTATCTTTCATAATTAGAACCTAATGGTGTAAATCTTCAATATTTGACTAATTGATTTCATAGTTTGAAGTATTAAACTTTTACGACATCGGGTTTGGTAAATACATTTTTTGGTTTTAAACTTGCTGACCCGAAAAAAAATACCTTAAATATTAGACATATTTTGTACTTTTACAAACTAAATTACACTAATATTTAATTTCACTAGATGGAGATGATTTATAGTATGTACTGTCCCGTCTGCTATGTTATTGTATGTGTACCGTAAAACTTGTACTTGAAATGAAATAAATTATTCCTTGAACATCACGGACACAATTAAAAACAGGTTTAATGTTTACTAATAAGCTTTATATCTTAGGTGTTCTGCAAACTGATGAGGATAAGTATGGTATTCTTGTTGGTATTGAGAATCTACTCTACTCTACTCTACAGGTAAAATTAAATATTCATTATGCAATAGCTGAAGTATTCAGTATTTTCTTACAGATGACACCAAGAATTTCTTTTTTACTATCTATAGTTTCAGCCAAATGTATTTTTTTACGAACATTTTTTTATAGGAATGTCATTCATTATAGGGACTTGAAGATTCAAGTTTGAAGCGAGAAATAAGTTCATTTATAGATTTTTGGTATTACTACAATCTGTAATGTTTTCTAGGTTCTGGATTGTTATGCAGAAGACCTAGTTATGGTAAACCTGGACTGTAAGGTAAGAATCCAGGGAGTAAGGAATAGAAGGCCGAGATATAACTGACGCGATTCGCCCTACCATATGATTGTACATGCTTTGCAGGGTACTCCATTTTTATAAGAATATATTCAGATAAGGTTATTGTATACGCAGTAAATGTACATCAGACAAATATTTCTTATTCAAATGGAGTACCGTCTGCAAAGCATGTACAATCATATGGTAGGGCGAACCGCGTCAGTTATATCTCCCTTCTATTCCTTGCTCCTTGTTAGAATCATAGAAAGCTAAATTTATGAAAGATGTGATTTTTGAAGGGTTGTCGAAGTAACCTATAAAATGATCCTCTATTCAAAGGTTTTTCTGATGCTTCGCATCAGTATCCTGTAAACTTTTGTAGAAGAAAGATATCTTCTCAATTTGTCTATAGTTCATATAGTGAAGTTCAGTTTATGTAGATGTTTGAATTTCATAATTTTCAGGACGAGCAACTGAGCGTGTATATCGTTATAGGGCAAGATTATACTTCAGGTTGTATTTAGTAAAGACAATGCGTACAAATTTTGGCAAATATACTGATTACTCGCCTTTAACTGTTATTTTTCTATATCTTTGCAACAAGATGGTGTAAAGTTTAAATAATTTCCAACTTTCACAGTAGACCTAGTTTTAAATTGGAGGTTGCAAAGATATAAGGATAAAGTAGAGGATAAAAGTAGGAGAGAGAAAGTTTAACAGTTTAAAACCACATTTCAATAAAACCAGTATTGAAAACCAATTCGAAAGAAAATATTTTATTTTAGATCTTTTCTTAGCTGTAGAGTACAAGTTATCATAAAATAATCATGTTTTCAGTATACCCCGTAACTTTAGAAACGCTTATTCTGACGCATATAGATTTATAGTTCATATTTTATCCAATTCAGAAATATTGTTTACTATCGTAGGATTAGTATTTTACTGATTTGTTTTCGAGAAGGATTAAATAAATGTAAGGACAGTATAGATCAAAGGAAAGGGGGAACGGAACCCCACAGCTAGCTGGATTATAAACTAATTAAAAATAATGACACACCAGTGTTTTCATATTCTATGCATTGTTTTCAGATCTTTTTATTGTAAATATTTAAATTGATATTTACAGCTGAAAAGCTTTTTTATCATTTGTCTGACAAACACAATTTTTTTGAAATTTAAATTTGTTATTTTGCATGGGTTAAAACTCCAATAAAAGCATTAGAGATTTTGTTTTAATCCACCTGGAAAAAATACAGTTAAATAAAAATGAACAATTAAAATGAAACTGATAAATTAAAAACAAAGTAGATGTGTATTAAATTAAAATTTAATTAGTAATAATTTCACAAAACCGTAAATGTTTAAAAACCATTTTTTGTATTTCAAGTAACCTTTTATTTAAAGACAATTCCGTATTTACAATAGTACCAATTCACACTTTTTTCTGATTATTAATAAATGGAAGATATCACCGTTTTTCTAGAATGAAAAGTTTGGAATTTCTTCATATTGCATTAAGCAGCTTTGCAAAGGAACAATTTTTGAAAGAAAAAAATCAACCTTCAATACGAATTAATTGATATCTTTTGCTTTCTTGATCAAATCAAAGATATTAAAGGTGTTTTTGTAAATCAGACATCCCATGGTATAAGGTAAGTAACTTTCAACTCAATTGTCCCTTTATTAGATAAAAATAGATAGATATTTTTAACTAAATATTTAAATAATATGATTTAAAAGTAGTGCACAATTCTTACAGTTTAAAGTTCAGCCAGGACCTCTCTAATATTCTTTAATATTCTTGTTTTTTGTTTCCTTGAAAATTAGGAAAATCTGGAAGACGAGTGGATAGGGTTGAGTATATGACGACTTTAAGAACCTTGGTCACACTGTGTGATATTGATATCGAGATGAATTCTTCATATTACAGGTTAATTAGTTTAAAGGGTGTGTACGGAGGAAGGGGGGGGGGAAGGTTCTCCACTTCAGTCACCTAAAAGGATCCATCCCACCCTTTCTTAACCCTAGAAACCCCTTATTCCTCTCCCAATCTCTCAAAAATGAAAAAATCAAAGTTGCACCATTTTTTCCCCCTTTCTAGCCTTCTTTTTGTCCCCCCCTCTCCCCCCTTATAATGAATCCTGTATAGAATATGCATCTCTGATATGTTATAGATTATTTTTTAAATGTTGACGGTTCCTTTTTATAACTTTTGAATTTGTATTTTTTTAATTAATCATTTTTTTTTGATTTATTGCTGCTTTCATAGATAACTTAAAAAAAAGATATGGGATGATGAGATTCAAGATATAAATCAATAAGTCTTTTTATTAATCATCAACGAANTAGTCAACCGGCTGGTTTCTCAGTTTAGGAATGTCCGCGAGACCTTAAACACATTAATTTCACACATTAATTTCACAGCTATTCCGGTAAAAAACTAGCATTAATATCACAGCTATTCCGGTAAAAAACTAGCATTAATTTCACAGCTATTCCGGTAAAAAACTAGCATTTTTTCATAAAAGTTCAAGCTTCAACCATCTAAAAACAACTTTGATGTTTTTAGTCTAGAAAATCAACCTGAAGGCTCAATTCCAGGGTTTAGAAATAGATCATTGGACAAAGGAGTTATTCAAATCAGGTAAAATAAATAAAAACAGAAACTGCTTTACTCAAACTCTAATTTTCAATCCGAATTACTTTTAAACCTAGGATATTTCAAAAAGGTTTGCAACATTACATTTCAAAAAGTAAAAGAGATATAAAAGTAGAATTTTTTAATAATAATACGATATTGATGCAATCTAAAGCTTTATATCTAATAATACCGTCCTTAATTAGTCAGCTGTTTTTAAATTTACTAACTACCCTTTTTTATTGTTATTAATAATAATTAAGTCAGAAATTTCCTTTTATCGATAAAACGTTTGCAGATTAAATGGACCAACCGGCCCAAATGCACTTTTAAAAAATTAAAACTAAGTGGAACAATTCTAAGATACTGTTTATTTTCTATTCTATCATGTTTTTGTTTGTGTTTTTAAATTAAGGAAGATAATTGAAATAATAATTGAAATAATAACAGACCAAAGGTTCTAGAATGAAGGAACTCGTAGTGTTATTTTCATTAGTCAATTTGTAAAATATTTCAGGATTTCAGGGATGTTTGTAAAACGAGAACTAAAGATGAAACAGGAGGTATTCTCTAACAACCAGGTATTATTTCATAAAACCAAATATTCAAATATTTAAAAAGTGGGGCACGAAGCACCGTAGCGAATAGATAGTATCATATCTTTAAGTTTCGGGTGTTTCGTGCTCCTTTTTTGTAATAATTCTAATTTTAGACTTTTTAACCAGGAATCACACAGTATAAATGAATTCAATTAATATTTTACAGTCGGTTAAACATCATTAGTGAATTTTCAAAATATATTTTTTTAAAACGTTATTTTGTAGATTCCAGACGATATTCCTGGGACAAATATTTCAGAGTTGTCTTTGTCAAAACGCAAACAAACGTATACGGGAACAAATGAAAGGTAATTCATTAATTAATTTCACACCCTGTGCCTATTGATGAAAATGATACAGGGTGTACGACAAATGCATGACAATTGAGAAAATCACTAAAAACTCCGGTTAACTTGAAGAAACAGACTGGTATAGCATAGCTAGAGCCAATTGTACAGCATGAATGTTGTATACAGACTGTGTACGGTTGAACAGTACAGTACACCAAATTAATCATCTTCTTCTTGCGAAATTACTGTGTAATAACTATCAATCATAATACAAAACATAAGTTGGAGCATCAAAAAGGGTGCACAGTTTGTTTTCTTATTACATGGTCACCTTCTTGGTAATATAACAAATCACAAAAGATATTACTTTTAGGCGTTTTTAGGATTCAGTTAATTGAAATCAGAGCTTTTTGATTTTGAACGGAAGAAGGCAGACCAGTTTTTGAAATGACAGGACACATGAAACCAAACAGCAAACATTTCTATGACGAAGACAATATGCTTTTTTAACGAGTTTGTCGTTTTTAGGTGGTCATCCAATAGTAAAATGCATATGCATGACAAACTATTTTCAATTAATATATTTAGCTCTAGTCAAGTGAAGGTTTCTATATCAAGGTACATGTCCCTGTGCTGTATATTCCCCATGGTAAAATACTGTCTGGGGTCTGGCTCGGATATATCTACGGCAGAAATGAAAGCTCTAATGGAAAGAAGAAGGCGATGGGCAGTAAAAAGAGGTAATGCATTAAAAGTAATCTTTTAACTAAAATTATTTCTTTGCTCCTGATTTGTTACCATTTCAAAAATATCTAAATTATTGATAATCATATTTTTTTCCAGAAGCTTGAATTAATTAGAATTATACGACGTGCTAACGCTGAAAATGAGTCTTGACTATTGATTAAACATTTTTGATAAAAGCTGGATTATGTTTTCACGAATCTAGATTATGCAAGGTTCAACAACATTACGGTGGATTCCAGAAAACAGAGGAATTATTGCCGCTTTCTGACTTCTTTTTAATGGAAAATTACTTAAGATTCAGCACCCTATAACTGATGTTTTCCCCAAAAAATGTGCCTTAAAAATATTTTGAAAAAGGTCAAATTACTTTAAAAAAAATACATAAAATACAGAAATTAGTCCACTTGCTACAAAGGTGCATTAAGTTTAATATTGAAAACAGTCCCTTTGAAACTTTTGTTTTGTTTAGGAATGAGTATTGACTGCTCATACTTCGATAGTTCGGAATCTGAGGGGGAGTTTTCCCGTAAAAACTCTGAAGACTTTGAAAACGCTGAGAGGCTGCTTGAAGTCCATGAGGATCTACTTGAAGAAACTGGTAGTCTGTTTGAAAACTCTACAAGTATGATTGAGCATTGTGAGAGTACAATTGCTAGGGCTGGAAAGCTTGATGAAAACTTTGGTAAAATTGTCTATCAAAGCCTTGACACTCTTTTACCTTCTCAGGTATATATTATTTTTTAAACAATAAATATAAATATAAAATGGGATAAATTTTAAAATCCGATTTAAGAAAAGTTTCTGTGCCCTTTCCCTTTGTGTTATATTTAGGGATATTAAGTATTTAATATAAACAATCTTATTCTATTAAATATATGATAATTGATCTAATTCCCCCCCCCCCCATTCCATCCACCTTCCCCTTACATACCTTACACCTTCATTAGCTAACTACAGTACCCCGTCTTTTCCTGATCCCTCACCGCTCTCCCCCCCCCCTCCGGCCCCCATTGTAACACTGCCACAGCCATTTTCTTATACTAGCTTGGGAATACAGCTTTTCCTAGAAACTAAAATTTCTCTATAAAAGTCTACCCACTAATTTTAAGCTATAAACATTACTATTTTTTATCTACAGAATTATTTAGGTCACTTCCGTAGATCTTGAGAAGCATGTTTTATCTCGTAAATCCTCAGTAACTTGGAAAGATAACCAAGAAAATGCAACTGAGACGGAAGAAGTATTTGAAGCTAGGAGGAATGAAAATGATGATGAAAAAGAACCTGGTATCTTGAGTATACTGGACAAAGAAATAAAAGAATTGGAAATATTCACAAGCCAGGCTGAGACTTTCAGTAAACGTTTTCATGAAAACAAACGCTTGAATTTCTTCAAAGAAATGACAGCCCCGGAAACTTCTACCCCATCACCCGGCTCTTTCCAGACAGTTACTAGTACTGAAAGTCATCTGGATATGCCCTCAACTGGCAGCAGTAATCTTCAAGATTTTAAGATCCCCCTCCCTCCGCTGAAAAACAAGGCCTCTTCCATGGAAAAACTGGCGGAACATTTGGAAAACCAGGCGGAAGATGTTACCAAGGAAGGAACTGATCGAAAAAACTCCGTCAGCTCGGATACAGACTCTACAATGAAAGAAAAGAAATCATTCTTCCGGCGAGGGAGCAAAACATTGTCACTAAAACGGAATGCATCTCTCAAAAAGGATATTACTTTAAAAATGGACTTATCTCTAAGCAGGGATGAAAACGTTTCTGGAGATTTGAAGAAGAGAGAAGGGTTAGAGAAGAGTAAAGCTGAAGAGTTGAAGCCGGACGACGGGAAGAAAAGCAAATCTATTTTCCGTCGTGGGAGCAAGGAAAAATATTCCTTGTCCAGAGAAAATACTTCTGAGAACATGAAAGGCAAGGGCTTAATGTGTTGGACACCTATACTTAAACCTGTGCGTAAAATTAGTAAAAAATGCATCAAATCCTCAATGTTTCATATTTTAATGTAAACGGGTTGCAGACGCAACTTTAATTAACTCTCCTAATTTACAATAAGGAGGATATTGTCGTTTCTCTAATATAATTTAAATTGTTGTCTTCATAAATCCGCAAGTCAGTTTTTCAAAGAAACCACAATTTAGAATATTCTATATTCAGCAAGAAATTCATGATATTACATTTATGCAGGCCTTTACCAGATAAATAGTTAAATATTAGACTGAAAAGCCACTTTATAAATGAAGGGCCACTTAAAATTGCATTTACAGTCCCTTTTTAACCAGTTTTTTTTTGTTAAAGCACAAACATTTTATTTCCTGAAACTTTAGGGAAGAAAGATGAACAATCCCTGGGAAGTGTTGACACTGAATCCATGGCGTCTGCACAAATATCAGGCTCCGAGCCGTCCTCCCCGAAGGTTTCTTTGAAAAGAAGAAAATCCCTGTTTAAGAAATCTAAGAGTTCAGGAAAGGAGAAAAATGATGAAAATGATGACAACATGAAACCCAGGGGAGAAGTTACAAGAAGGAAATCAATCTTTAAAAAGGAGAAGGTTCAGTCCTCGGGTCTGCAAGAGGAACAGGAAAAGGAGAATGGAAAGGGGGAAGAAAATGAGAAGAAGAAAGGGGAGAAGGAAAAAAAGGATAAGAAAAAGGAAGGAAAGGAGAAGAAAGGAAAACAAAGTGTTGTAAGAGAGGTTGATATATCAAACAATTAAATTATACAAAACACTAAGACAGATTTAATTTTGATGAAACAAAAAGATCTGAGCCAAAATAGGAGGATGTAATTTTTAAAAAAGTGAAATGAAAGTGAAGTTTTCAGTTTAAGTCAATTTCCAGCTATTTCTTAGCACAGGGTGCAATGCTAAGTGATGATTACAAAATAGCTTATTTTTCTTTTTTATAAATGTCTGCATGTGTGAGTCATTCTAAAATTGTTAACCCACAAAGCTATGGAAAAGTAAAAGGACATTTAAGCAATCCTATGTGTAGAATTGGATATTTAATTTTTTTACAAAAGCAAAACGCTTTAAATCAACTTAGTAAGTGAACTAGAGAGTTCTGTATACTGCACTTTTATATGATTTTAGAACTTTTGAAAATCATAATTTGAGTCTGACGGTTGTCCTCCTATTCCATAGTTTTATGTGTTTCGCTGTAATGCTTATTTATTTCTTAATTAATTTTTTTTTCTCGCACTCCATTTTTTTTATGTATAAAACAAAGTGAAACATTAGATATAATTACTAACTAGCTAACAGGCGTTAAGATTAAAATTAACAGTAAAATTGACAATTGCTATCGTCTTCTTAAAATCATAATTTATATTTTAACATTTTTCTTCTTTCTCTGTCTTATGATTTAATGATATATATTTATTGTTTTAATAATTAGATTAATTTATGATATAAGTGTTTGATAAAAAGTTATAATTTGATGATAAGATAAAGATTTTATCGGCTGCATTGTTTTTATTGTATCAATTTTGTTCTTTTATAACTTCTTTTCTACATTTTTTTAAACACAAAAGTTTTATTCGGATTATGGGAAATACTACCATAAATAAAGTTTTTGTTTTCAATTTGTAGAGCAATGTTCATTTCATAGTCCAAACATTTTCAAAATGTACTTTGATCTTTTCGAGATTTCAAAATCTCCTGATCGAAAGGGAAATAATTTATTGAACTAATAAAAATGTTTAAAATGTTTTTCTTTCTTTTAGATTTCAGGAAGTCTTGTAACCTTTTTTTATAACAAAGGAATTGAGTCTTTGCCACAAATTCTTTTTTTTTAATCCCTATATCTACTTAACCCAATGTAGACCTTAGATATTTCAAACAATGATTTATGTTTAATCAATTAGTCTAAGTTTGAAATTTCAAAAGTTTACACAATCAGGTTTCAAAGATATAGGGACTAGAAACTTTGAGTTTGTGACAAAAATTTAATTCCTTAATGAGTAATTAAAAAACTAAGTTGTTTATCAGCTATATTGTTAAGTGAAGGGTACGGAAATAGCTCAAAATCAAACTCGAGGGCGAACACAGATTAAGGGGGGTGGCGAGCCCCCCCCCCCCCTGAGATTTTGTGGCAAAAAAATTTCCCAATTTGATAGAAAAATGTTCTTAATTTAATTAATCGTATGTGCCCCTTTTTCAAGTAATATGAAAAAATTATGATATTAAATACAAAACAAAGTAAATCAAAACATAGATAAGAAGATACGTACTTAAAATTAGGAACAAAAACAGGTAAGTAGAGCAATTTAGGATTTTAGGAACAAGATTAACAAAAAAATGTATGAACTAGAGATGTCACCGTTTTGATTTTTCTAGATTTTAGCTTTTATTACTATAGTGTTCATCAAAAGTATAAACGTTTGAAACGTTACATTGCACAGTATGACATTTTAAGACAAAGAGTTACGCTAGGTAATGAATTTTCTGCACTTGAATATATACTTATACAACGTTAAGCTTGAGTAAATGTTAGTGAAACAACACTAAACTCCGTTACGCTTTTGCATTTCCCGTTTTAAAAAACTTTCCCAACGGTGCGGTAAAGATTTAGTAATATAACCACAATTTTTAAATTTTTCAGAGACCTTACGTTACAATTTCACTTGGTTTGGAAACTAAAACGTGACGAAGGTTTTGCTTTAATAAAACATCATTGGAGCATAGTTCTGCATGTTGCAATGCATTTCAGTGCAAAGAATATTTTTTGTTAACGTTACGTTTTATCTTAACTTTTCCAATATAAACTCTTATAACTACGCTTAGGAATTTTACTAAGATGCAACTTTTCTTACTTTACGATTTATCGAAATGTTATTGTGATAACTTTTTTTGTTACACTATTTTAACTATTTTACAACGGGCAATCAAAACTGTTTATTTGTTTCTAAGAAAGATATGAAAAAATGTTCTATACGTTACGTTGTATTAAAATGTTCAGGCCTTGACGTTTCTTAAAGTACACTTTATTAAAAATAATATTGGTTCTAAATAAAAAAAAATCAAGATTTTTTTCCGTGATAATTGTATTCCTCCTTTCGTGTTTATATAAGAGTTGTTAATCCTTTTTTTTACTCACCCAGTATGTTGCTGTTGCATTGTTAACCTTTTTAGATAATGTGTAGAAGAATTCAGCAATATAAAGATGTTAATTGAACGGTTTTTATAATGTGAAATTTCAATTCAAGGGTGTGTCATAAAGGGACTAGACACGTAATTTCAATTGACCTTCCATTTATGGAGTGGCATGTCCGGCATACATTTACAAGATAGGAAACGCTGGTATTTTCAAATCATCATCAGATAAAGGTATACACGGTAGCATGGGGAATAGAGCATATGGCCCTCTTTAAATGGAGGATCACTTGAAATTTTCATCCTGTATTTGACAATAATTTGTGGCGAATTTTAGTTCTTTCTGTGCTTTTGTTATGTTACTTACAAAGAGAGTAAAAAAGCGGCATTAGCTTTAGTTTACGAACAATGAAAATGTTTTAAGGGTTCATGATCGGGGGTTAAAAAATATCAAAATAAAGTAAGACAAATGCTAAATTTGTTTAGCACAAACAACGCGAAATAAAATTTTCTATTCTGTTCTGAAGTTTCATGAAAATATATTGATGAACAAAGCATAAAACACATTTTCCAATTGATAAAATATTTTTGCAGTTAAGTAAGTATCTATATTTCTAAATTTTTTAACCTAAAACATAAACCTTGTCAACTGAAATAGTCAAATAAACATGAAACACAGCTATTGTCTTGTGTACATTTAATAAAATGATTTTTTGCTATTAGTAGATCATTTGCATTATAACAGAAAATTTATATGTTAAATTTCTTAAATGTCGTTTACCTTTTCCAGCGTTTTAATGGGTTTCATTAAACAATGCAAAAATCAAAAACCTTTAATGTCCAGAAAAGTTTATAGGATTTGAATTTTCACGTATAGCATGTTACAAAAAAATCGTTTACACTTTAGAAAGGAACTATAAGTTTTTGTCAAATATACTAATCCATATCTTTCCAACCTGATGGGTATTGCTTTTTCAATATTAAAGGTCTACGACATCGGGTTGCAAAGATATAGTAAATGAAAATTAGAGTTTGTGGCATAAACTCATTTCCTTTAAACTTGAAATGAAAATCCATTAGTCTTTGCTGGCATATTCATCAGTCATCTCTTACACTGATAGATTAGAGACGTTTTAAAATGTTTTGATTGCCAGAATTACTGTTTGAAATTAAAACTCAGCTGTCAGTTGTCATGCTTAGTAAAACTTTGGGTTATAGTTTTTATAATCGACTTTTACTCTTGATAATGTACACGAATTTGGATCAATAGTCAAGATTATGAACATAAAGCAAGTTAAGACCAAGAAATACTAGGAAAGCTATATGCATGTAAATTAGGAACAATATTGCAACTTTGATTAAGGAGTACAGGGTATTTTCTACGCAAGGGGGCTCTGTATCTCTTACAACAAACATCCCGCCTTGCTCACTACGTTTCACTCAGTGATCCTGGGCCCATATTTAAACACCTCAGAATTGATTGTTCCTTTTTATATATTTTTGTGTACCTGAAAAATCTCCCCCCCCTGTCCACTCATTCAAACTACCTACTTTGTAAATAAAACTGCTTAACTATTTATAAATTATTACGAATAAAAAAATTTATTTTTTAATAAAAAATTGTTCAACGTAAAAATAAATAATTAAAATTATCCGGTTTATCAAAGTGGTAAATGACAATCCTAAAGAGCTGAACATGGGTTTGCTTCAACGAACAAAACAAAGTTTTTTTAGAAACGAAATGTTCTAACATTTAGATTTTAATTCACTGCTTAAAATAGGAGTTTTAATCATCAGAAAAAAAATTTCTTCGGGATTTAATGAAAAATGTTGCACCACAAAAACTTTAATACAGCAATGCGTTTTAGTTTTAATTGTCAGTAGGATTTCCATAATTGTACATATCTGTGGTTTTGAATATATTGGATCCAAGATAGTTTTCAAATATCACAACCTCATTTTCTCCAACCTTTAGTAGAGCTCCAGGAATATAAAGAGTCTTCTGGGGACCAGCCTTAAATATTTTCAACGATTAAAAACTGAATTCTGAGGTTGTATTGTCATCTATGCATAAAAGTGTTTTAAACATTAAGAAAATTATGTTTTCTCCAAAATACGTATTTTCTGAAATTCACTAATTTGGTGCTTGATAAGTAATTCTTTAATAATTTATAACGGCTTTTCTTTTTCTAGTTTCATTTTTGATCAATATCGAGACAAAATGCACATGTTGATAAACGCAAAACTTTTATAAAATTAATCATTATCAAATCAATTTATGATGTTAAAAATTAACAAACACTATCTTTACAATCTTCCAAATCATGGCTAACCCCCCTAGATGGTCCGGTACACAACTAGGGAATTCAACATTTTACTTACATTACTTACATTGTCCTTATTTCTACTAATATCGGTTTTCATAATAGTACGTTCTTCTCCTTACTTTTAATATCTTCTCGTCTTACTTCTACTCTTATTGGTCTACCTGAAATATCTTCTCTCCTTACTTCTACTCTTATTGATGATATCTTCCTCTCCTCACTTATACTCTTTTTGGTCTACCTGATGATATCTTCACTTCTTACTTCTACTCTTATTGATGATATCTTCCTCTCCTCACTTATACTCTTATTGGTCTACCTGATGATATCTTCGCTTCTTACTTCTACTCTTATCGATGATATCTTCCTCTCCTCACTTATACACTTATTGGTCTACATGAAAACATCTTCTCTTCTTATTTCTACTCTTATTGGTCTACCTGATGATATCTTCTCTTCTTATTTCTACTCTTATTGGTCTACCTGATGATATCTTCTCTTCATATTTCTACTCTTATTGGTCTACCTGATGATATCTTCTCTTCTTATTTCTACTCTTATTGGTCTACCTGATGATATCTTCCAACATTGAACCCATTAATAAACACAGCTCCGTGCTTCCATTCCAAACACTCGGTACAGTTGTAGTCGAAATATGTATCTCTCGGCTCATCAGAAACATTCAGGGTTCCTCTTAGTAGTTTAGGTCCCAACTCAAGCTTATCTTTTCTGAAATTAAGGTCAGATTAAAAAGTTTTGTGTTGGATTATGGAATTTAAAGAATTTGAGCCGCGGTTTAAATCCGCCAAAATCCGCCAAAACCCGGTTTAAATTAAGCGCCGGCTTAAATCTTGAAACATTTGATACAATTTTAAGTGGAACCAACCATATTTAAACCGCCGCTCAAATTCTTTAAATTTGGCCACTGGTCGCTTGTTCTCAATATCAACTATGGACACTTTTAATTTAAAGAATTAATGTTTAATATCTTCATTTTAGTTATTTCAAGATATGATTACAATGCGGGATATCAAATCAAGATCAAATCAATTTGCAGATAAACAAAAGATAAAAAACAAGCAGAAATCTCAATATCCACAAAAGGAGTTTCCAGCTCTGATCGTATGCAAACAATCGAAAAAACTTGTTCAAGTGGTCGTATTCTGGAAAAGCAAACATTTTGCATCTTAGATTGTGTATGAAAGCAAAACTTTGAAATAGATATTTCGGTATTTTTAACGTTTTTATTAACACAAAAAAAGTTTACTTAGTCTACTTCGAATATTCCATTTTTGATTTTTCATCCTACAATTGATTAAACGCAACAAAGTAAATCCTTAAAGCATCATTTAACTAAGGCGTCCGCGTAGACTATTGTTGCAGGGGATAGGCTCTCAAAAGGAATTGAGTCTTTGCCACAAACTCTGATTTTCTAATCTTTATATCTTTGCAAAGCAATGTCGTAGTTCAAGTATACGTTTAAGATATCAAATGATTACACGATTAAGATGCAAAGATATAGGGATTTCGACTGAATCGACAATAGGAGGACTAAGTAAACCTAGCATCTATGAAAGTTTGAACTGTCTTTGGTATTAAAGATATGTCGATCACCAGGTTTTTCAGATTTTTTTAATATGTACGTATTACTTTTTTAAACCAACAGAGCTAGAAAAAATTTACTCAAATATGAAATCTCAAAGAGACAACGAAGTGCCCACAGACGTGTGGACAAGCTAGCCGATAACGGGTTAGAAATGACGAAATAAAATGGCACCAACAAACAATGTTTAATCATGTTTTGTACTTTATAGAAATGATAAATTACTAAATAAAATAGCCCCCTCTAAGTGGAAAGTGGTGTCCATGCTGAAAATGATTTGATCATATTTCCAGTTAACTCTACAGGAATATGTTCCCAATCATTAACTACTTCTCCGTCAATAATTATATCCCCCTCCCAGATTCCCTTTTTCTGATTCATGAATACATGCGGGGTTCCAAAATTAGCTCGGCCCAGATTTTCAACCATAAGCTCCAATGTACAGGGATCACAAGATATACCTAAATAATCACATGCTAGTTTTATGGAAGCTCTTTCTATGCTTTTTCTTTGTTCGAGGTCAATTTTAAGAAAAGGAACAAGTATGGTTTTTTATTTGACTTATCGTTTATCATTTATTTTCAGGTCGTTATTCAATTTTCAGTTTGTGTGAGCAAGCCTGGACTCCCTGGACTATATAATTTGATTTGTATTTCAATTTAAACTAATCGTAAATGTCTTAACTCAATACTTTTATACAGGGTTACCCAAAAAAAGGAATAAGAGGACAGTCTAAAACTAAGATGGTTTTGTAGGTTGAACTAAGTATCGTCTAAATCCAGGGGTCAATATAATTCCCTTTTCAATCCCATTTAATCTTTTTTGGGAATTATATTGACCCCTGTCTAAATTTGATAAACTAAATGACTTGGCCAAAAAATACTAACTAAGTTTGGTATCACATCATTAAAATCTCCCAACATAGATTTCTTGTATGATGTCCCGTGATGCTGTAAAAGTCTGTTTGTTCACTGTAAAGCTTGTCTTAGCTGCCGAAGAGTCGGTGCTGTATTACAAATAAATCGAGTTTACGGCACGGTGATTTAAGAGTTAGCGAGTTAGCTTTGACTTTCGATCACAATTTGGTCAAAATAAAACATGATGTTGCGCATTTCCTCTCTTGAACTTTTATCAGCAGATACGTTTTCCATGGGTATTGGGTAACCCTATTTAAAGACACTGTCTGCCATAAACAAAGTTATTCAACGAAAAACTTATGAAATCAATAATTTAATTGTGTCTGACCTTCGGGGAAGATAAATTGACTGTCCCGTATTGCCCAGCTACCAAATGTAGTTAGAAGATTTCCAGAGTTTAGGATGGGTTCGGAAACCATATTACCGTCTAACATAACCTGTTTTATAAAAATATTAAAAGGGTTGGACACTTAATTCAATTAGAGTCTGAGTCTTATTCACTACAGTACCTTTAAACTTTTATCTGGGTAATAAGAATAAAATATTCTCGCTTAAATATCTGAAAGGTTTAATTCTCACAATTGTCTTCTTTGTGCATCTAATGCAAAAAAGCAAATTACTTTTAAATAGATGAGAAACATCGATGAATAATAAATGTTAATGTAACCAGAAATAGGACTAAAGTGTACCGTTTAAATCGAATATGCCACTTTGAAAAAAAGAACCACTTAAAAATTGCTATTGGTGTACGATCGAGGCTACTCGATCATCTACCTTGCTTGATGTTTGTCACTACTGATCGCGTCTAATTTTGTTATGGGACCTCACATCATCACTTAAAATCCTTCTCGCTTTGTCTCCCTATATCTTTGCAAACCTTTGCTGTGCGCAAACCTTGATGTTTAAAACTTTGACTAATTGATCTTGAAATATCAAAGGTTTAAGCCATTTTTGCAAGTAATATGATATACTATAAAATTGGGATTTTTTACTTAGGAACTGAACACCTTTCAAGGCTCAAAATCGAATTTTAAAATAGTAATATCTTTGCAACCTGATGTCATAAACCTTTGACATCTGCTAGAATTTGCCCAAAGTTTCAAAATCTAAAGTTGACACCATCTGGTCTCAAAAATACAGGGATAACAATTTGAGTTTGTGATGATTATTTTATATTGTGTACCTTTAATCATTTCCAAATCCTGAAAATAAAACAATAAAAAACGTATTCTACCTGAGCCAGATCTCTGATATGTCCTCTAATGGTTAGTTTACTTCCAGATTGTAGCTTCAAGGATTTTCTGATAGGAAAGGCAATATTTTTATAAAAATTTGTTTATCATTTGGATAAAACGAAGATCTTTGATTTGTTGATTTAATTAAAAGTCAGAACTCTTGTGATGTGTTGTGAACCTCTTGATCCTTATTGAAATCCATGATCATGTAGACTTGCAGATTTATTTAATTTTTCATTGATATCTCGTGACTAAAATGAAGAGATCAAGAATAAATTGATCTCAAATTTTAAAGTGTTCATAATCAAAATCGATATCAAGCGTTAAATGGGGAGACCGCCTTGACATGGTAGTTGAACTTATAGTGCAATATTATAGAGAACATTTTTAGGATTCATTTGATACCAATAACAAGCTTTTACGGTGTATAATTGTTCAGCAAGAACACAAATTTAATCTTTAAAATCCTCATGGATTGTCTATTCTGGATAATCCATTTTGAAAATCGAATAGAAATTTGTAATTAAATCAAAGTTAGAATCAATTATTTCTTTATCATCAATATATTGAATTTCTTATTCTTCAGAATTTGTTTCCCGATTTTTTCCTTTAAATGTCCTATTATCATTGAAAATATCGAGCAAATCTACGGAAAATTTTCGTAAAAAATGAGACTTACATAAAGCAAAAACTGAATAAGATTACTTATTTTCGATGATAACTGATAATGAAAAGAAATCTAAAATAAAGATATTGTTCCTGTATATAATATATCCATAGCTTTGACCATTTCCATCATTTATTTCAAGTTCCTCCATTGATCTAGGTTTAGTGAAGCTGGATATTAGGCTGGGATCAATACTATTTACTATATCAGTAAAGGACATGATCTCAGTTAGATCAACGGTTGTATACTCGACCGGATCATTTATTACAGGAGGTTCAGGATGATCAAGAGTATCATAGAGAGGATCATATGCAGCAATCATCTCTTTCGTGGCATAAAACTTGACACAATATAAATATAAAATTTGATCAATATATTGTTTGTTGTTAAAATAACAGAATGTACCTTGTCTGTATATCTTCCACTTTCTCCAATTGGTGCATCATAATCATAACTGATAAAAAATATATATTTTATAGGAACATTATCTTCACTTCTTTCTACGGCAATCAAATTCACATCAAAATATTGAAGTTTAAACGATTAACAACTTTACAATTTGCACGTGATTTACCGTGTACCTCCAGTCGTGCAACCCTTTTTTTTTAAATTTTGCCTCAAAAATCAAAACAGTCTTTAAGATCCGGGTCCCCTGATCCACAACATTTTGGCATCTTGGATCCGGATTCAGGTCCACGAGAATATGTACAAGAAAAATAGTTTGAAACTTCTTCTTTTGTTAAAAAATCAGTAAATCTTAAAGAAACGTTCATGGTCTGGATCCAGATCAGGATTTAATCTGGATTTGTTTTTTCTAATGCAGATCCAGGATGCGGTTCCGCATCAAAATTAACTGGATCCTTAGCACTGGATAAAGACGACCTGCAAGTTGTCTCTCAACAATAATATTTAGTGGGACAGATGATGCAAATGTACCTTGTTACATCTGGAACATAAACCGGAGGCACCTCCAAACCTCCGAACCCAAGAATATTTGCTCCGTTCATAAATCCGAAATTAGTTCCTCCATGCATCATGTAGAAGTTTACGCTTCCATTGGCGTTAAATATGTTCCCTAGTATTGTCCTAAATTTACTTTAATTAAAAACAAAAAAGTTTTAGGTAATTCATAAATAGTTTCAAAATTGGCAAAATGGTGGGCATTTTGATTTGCCCTTATTAATCAAAATTAATATGGACATGTAAAACGTTAGAGAAGATACCTATACTCTAATTTTCTAATCCTAATATTTTGCAACCAAAGTCAAATGATGATGTTATTTCAAAGTGAATATTCGGCTTAATCAAAATCAAAATGTCACCAGTTTTCAAAATTTTAGGGATTAGGAAAAAGCATGTATTTGCAAAAAAAGCACCTGAAATCTTGTTCAGACAATGTGTTGTGGGTTTCTTCAAACCAATGATCAAACCAGCCAGGCCAAAACTCAGAAACAAGAATAGGGGCATCTGGACGAAGCTCCTGGGTTTTAAAACAAACAATGAAAAAAAGCATTTTCTCATTATCAGTCAGGGGAAAAGTTAATTAAGAACAGGGTTATACCAACCAAGATTATATATTTAAAAATTGATACAAACGATCTGAAGTGTTAAATTAATGGGCAATTAAGTTACCAAGTTGCAGAAATAAATAAGAAATGGGTATGCCAGCTCCTCCCCGGAGCCCCATTGTTGTTCCTTAATCATGGCCAGCTTCTCTTCCAAGCCCCCTTGTTATACCTTAATCCTAGACTGCTTTTCCTACAAACCCTCCTGTACCTTAATCCTAGCCAGTTCTTCCTCCGAGCCCCACTTGAAGTTTGCTGTCATCAATTCATAATCAATGTTTCCCCAGTCTCCGGTTAAGGTTGGGGTGTCAGATGTGAATAGCAGAGACTCAATACCTATTAAGTAAAACATATTTCCCACTTAATTTGTTGATTATCTAGTAAAAAATCAGAGACAGAATTAAAAAAATTTGAACTGTGTCTCAAATTTGTGACGCGGCTTAAGCATTGTTGGAATTCCACTTAAAATTGTATTATGTGTTTCAAGAGTTGAGCCGGCGCTCAATTGGAACCGGGTGTTTATTGTAGTTTCAGTAGAAGTAAATATTTCCATTTACCGATATAAGGATTAATCTCTTATTGGATGATGAGATAGAAATATAGATGTTACTGCCATGCAATTTCAGAATAGACAACAAACAAATGACTGAACCCTGATTGGTTCAGGCGCTAATGGAATCGCAAACAAGTGTGATTTTTGCGGTTCAGCGGCGCGGTTTAAATCATTTTTTGTTTGAAGTGATAAGGTTTTTAATCCACATGAAAACGGAAGTTTTATATCCACAAATTGGTTTAGTGTTTCTTTTTAAGAATACAAAAGTTAAAATAATATTTTCATAACTGACCTCCAGCAATGAGAACAGATTTAAGGAAACGTAAATGCTCCTAAATTAAAGTAATCAATTTACATAAACAATATAGATTGACAAACAAAATCCCAACAGTAAGATACTTTCAATGCGTGAGATTTTAAAAAAATGATAAAAGATTAAAATTTACCTTGTCCCTTACATAATCTGTGTACCCATAATTCCCATATTCATTTTCAATCTGGGTCATTATTATAGGACCTCCTGAATATATGACCATTATTATAGGACCCCCTGAATATATGACCATTATTATAGGTAGGGTTGTTAATCGTTTTTGTAAACGATCGTTAAACGATCGTTAAACGATCGTTAAACGATCGTTTTTTTCGTTTTCAAAAACGATCGTTTCGTTTTCGGAAAAAACGATCGTTTTTAAAAACGACCCACTCGTTTTGAACTTTTAGAAAACGAATAGCGATCGTTTTTGAAAACGATCGTTTTTATTAAAACGATTTGCGGCCGTTTTTTATACGATTGTTTTTTTTAAAAAACGAAAGTTAACGAAAGGTCGTCGTTAACGATCGTTAACGAAGGGTTGTCGTTAACGAACATTAGCGAAATGACGAACTTTATCAAAACGGTTGTTTTTGGAAAAAAATTACTTGCTACTTCATTGAATGTCGTCTTACATGAAGTTTAACAGTTTTCTTGAAAACTACTCAATGATAAGTACAGATGCCCTCAGGTCGGTTTCCTTTCTTCGTTAACAATCGTTAACGAAGGGGTCGTCGTTAACGATCGTTAACGAAGGGTTGTCGTTAACGATCGTTAACGAAGGGTCGTCGTTAACGATCGTTAACGAAACGATCGTTTTAAAAATGACCATTTTAAAAAGCGAACTTTTTAAAAAAACGATCGTTTTTAAAAACGATCGTTTCGTTTTCGGTTTTTCGTCGTCGTTATCATAACGAAACTATAGTTTTTCTGAAAAATGAAAACGTTAACATCCCTAATTATAGGACCTCCTGAATATATGACCAGTATTATAGACCATTATTATAGGACCTCCTGAATATATGACCATTATTATAGGACCTCCTGAATATATGACCATTATTATAGGACCTCCTGAATTTATGACCATTATTATAAGGACCCCCTGAATATATGACCATTATTATAGGACCTCCTGAATATATAACCCCTATTATAGGACCTCCTAAATATATGACCATTATTATAGGACCTCCTGAATATATGAGTATTATTATAGGACCTCCTGAATATATGACCATAATTATAGGACCTCCTGAATATAAACCATTATTATAGGACCTCCTGAATATAAACCATTATTATAAGACCTCCTGAATATATGACCATTATTATAGGACCTCCTGAATTTATGACCATTATTATAGGACCTCCTGAATATACGACCATTATTATAGGACCTCCTGAATATATGACCATTATTATAGGACTTTCTGAATAAATAACCCCTATTATAGGACTTCCTGAATATATGACTATTATTATAGGACCTCCTGAATATATAACCCCTATTATGGGACCTCCTGATAATATGACCATTATTATATGACCTCCTGAATATATAACCCCTATTATAGGACCTCCTGAATATATGACCATTATTATAGGACCTCCTGAATGTATAACCCCTATTATAGGACCTCCTGGATAAATAACCCCTATTATAGGACCTCCTGAATATATGACCATTATTATAGGACCTCCTGAATATATGACCCTTATTATAGGATCTCCTGAATATATGACCATTATTATAGGATCTCCTGAATATATGACCATTATTATAGGACCTCCTGAATATATAACCCCTATTATAGGACCTCCTGAATATATGACCATTATTATAGGACCTCCTGAATATATGACCATTATTATAGGACCTCCCGAATATATAACCCTTATTATAGGACCTCCTGAATATATGACCATTATTATAGGACCTCCTGAATATATAAACATCATAATAGGACCTCCTAAATATATGACCCTTATATATAGGACCTCTATAATTGTTTATAATAGGACCGCCAAATATTTTATAATTAAAATAGGTCCTCCTCAATAACAATTATTAAAATAAATACTAAACGACGACTTCAATTTCTAATTCAAGCTTAAGTAAAATATAAAATTATAAAAAAGCTAGGCTTTTAGGGCGCTCCAGATTTTTTTTGTTTAATTGGCGCATTTTTAGGCAAGTTATATATCGATATTTTGTTCCGAAAAAATCGTCTCATTTTTGACAGTCATAAACATTAATAAAAATTGGACTTCATCGGTCCAACCTTTTTGAAGTTGGATACATCCTGACAGATAAAGAAGCCAAATAGTTATAAATATATTGATAATATATATTTCCAAACATAATAATGATGTATTATGATATGTACATATGTACATATGTACATATAGGACAGTTGTCGTAAATACAAACATAAACTTACCCAGACTTCCTTCCTTGGTAAAAAATTGATAATCTCTAACTTGATCTAACAAAGTTAAAAGAAACAGCTCAGCTCTCTCTTCATAAGGAACAAACGATGATCTAAATCAAAAGGATTCTTCAGTACGGGGGGGGGGATACATACAGTCACAATCTAATTTGTTTGACGAAAAGATTAATTTGTCTTTATCTTTCATATGGTAAGATAGTAAAAGGCATTTTTATAGCTAAACTCAAATATAGAGGAGTAGGCAATGTTTACAATGTTATATACTTTTTCAGAATTTAAAGGGACCCAAGGCGTAATTTCGATTCCACGAAAACCCCTCTAAATTTCTTCAGTTTAAAAAGTGATATCTTCCACGCGTTGTATAGCATATTATTTTGGGAACTTTTAAACTTATTTTACTAGATAGCATTAAGTGAGAGACCGGCTAACATTGTAGTTGAGCTCAGAGTTCAGTATTGTTGTTGTTATTGAGAAATTGTTCATTGATTCATATGCTTTTTACGCTGTATAATTGTTCAGCAAGAGGCGCAAATATAATCTTTAAATTCTCTTCCTTTAAATCATACTAAATTAAGTATTTTTTAATGTTTCCCTTTTTAGATTTGTAAACCGTTTCAACATTTGCCTCTTTTTTAATAGAATTTATGAAAAGCAAAAAGTAGTTTAACTAGGTGTGGTAGTTAAACTACAGCCCAAACGATTGATCGAGTTAATCTCTGCGACACAGAGATATAGTAAATCAGGTGGAGCTAGTTCTTCTCTGATCTCAAAGAAAGATTTGCATTTTGGGTAGCGCGGCAAAGCGGGGCGGGGGTCTTAATTTTTTTATCAAAAAGAAAAGTGTGTTAAAATTTTAAAATACCTGAAAAACATAGGATGTTGGTGAAGTAACCAACTAGGCATGCCACCAAACTCCCATTCTCCACAAATATAAGGTCCAGGCCTGTAACAAATTAATTCCCTTAAAGGGGCTAACGGGCAATGCCCGATTTACAACGGTCCCTTTAAACTCTTGACTGTACACAGAGTAATTATCTTGAAAACCACTTTAGTCCCTGTAAAATGCGGCATTACCATCTTGTCATGGAGGGTCACTGGAATTTACGCTTACAGTCACTTTAAAGAGGTTAAGATTTATGCATAACTAGCTGAAGAGCCCGACGTTGCCCACGGAAAAAAATAGTAAAAAAATAAAATAAATAAAAATTTCAAACAAATTTGAAAAACAAAGAAATTTTGTTTGCCTATAACACCCCCCGGCCACGAAGTGTCCACAAAAAATGTCAGCCCAATCGGTCCAGCCGTTTGGCCGGCTATAGGCAACACATATACGAATGTTTTGTTCTATTATATAGACTACCTGAAGCACCCGGCGTTTCCCGTGGAAATAAAAAAATAGATTATTTTAGATTTTAGGCTGTAACACCCATGAGTATTCACAAACAAAATTCAGCCCAATCGGTCCAGCCATTTGGCCGGCTATACGCAACATATATATGTTTTATTATAGACATAGAAATATTATCTTGATCTCAAACTTTGTTTTATACATTTTACATCCTGAGAAAATATTTTTTTTTGATCTTTGGAGTTAAGTTGAATGTTTGTAACTATGTCGTGCAAGTTGTGACCATTTTTGAAATATTCATATTTTAATAGTTATTTTCCGATTTGATTCCAAAAAGTGCAAACATTGTGCTGGCTTAGTCTAACAGCTAGTCATAGGTTCAGACGGGGTTAACACAAAGTTTCTATACCTCTAAAATCGTGCAAAAGGTTTACAGAAGGTTGAACTATTCGTCATATTGTAAAAATTAAAGAAAATTGTATTAACCTGAAAATGACAAACATATCCTCCTCCATAGCCATCTCAAGAAATCTGAAAATTTAGAAAAATTTAGAACATAAAAAATCACATAAAGAAAGATTTGAAAATTACATAATGTGACTTGTTTTAAACCCGATTTTTAAAAGAATTTTCTTTTAAACATAACTTAATTTTTATTTATTTTTTTTGATAAATGATATGTAACAAAGTTTTACAACTTTTATTTAAAAAACAATATTTAAAATCTTAAATATCATTTATTTCGTTTGATTGATTAATAAATAATATTGTACTTTTGATATTTATCATAAAAAATAGTGAAAACTTTGAAAAAAATCAGATTATCAATTAAACTTTTTTAAAACTATATTTTTCTTTGAATGATTCTTAAAATACCTTGAAATATTTAGAAAAGGAGAAAATTGACTAGTTTCCAGGTTTCCAAAGTCAAACACATCTTTTCTAAACAATAAAAGTATATTTAAATATCTATCATTTTTTTTTAAATATCTAATAAAATTGCCTTAAAAACGTCAAAGTTTATGAGTTTATTTCTTGTTTATTTACCCTTGCATTGTTTTATGTCATTAATTCTTTCTCCTGAGGTAGAATGCAGACAAGCATTTGCTTGTAAAAGCATTCTTTTATCTGTATATACATAATGTTGTAATCTCTATTCATTTGTCAGATCATAACTCAGGAACCCCTTAGCCGATATACCTCAAATTTTGATTGGGATACTTGGGAGAATCGTGGGAGTGTTTTTTAGCTTGGTTTTGATATTCTAAATTGATTGGTTCGACTTTATTCGACTTTAATATCAACAATTTAGTTTCCTGGTAAAGTCGTTCAAGTGCGGGTGAACGGTGGGAGTAAATTTTAGCAGCGTTGGGTTTCGTGATTAACCCTGTACCTTGGTTCATGAAGGTTCCATGGAACGTATACATCAAGTGTGTTCAATCCGGCCGACTGAAAACAATATGTAAACAGAACATATTTTGAAAATTAGAAAGTTTAGACATTCCATAACTTCTACTTTTTAATCTTATTAACTTCGAAACTGTGTGAAGGGATACATTTGATAGCATTCAAAAATAGACAAAATAATTACCAATTTTGAACTTTTTTCTTCATTTTAGTTTTTAACAATTAGTATAAATTAAATAGATGTTGGTCAATGCAACTAAAGAAGGTGCTCACACGTCTACACACACCCCGCCACAGTTCTCATTGTACTTTATTTTTTCCACTGCACTCTTGTTTTCCAATGGTTTTTTCCTGTGCTTCAATTTTCCATCATGTTCTTTAATACATTTTGAATGAGACGTATTTTGGACGTCCCGATAACCAACAATATATTTTCGGTTCTTGAATTTTGTTGCAAAATAAAACTATGTCCAATATATAAAAAAAGATCTTCTGTTTGAATACAATCGTTTCTGGTCGTTTAAAAAAAATGATGAAACTTCCAAGATTTCAAAACTGTTTACGTTTGCTTACACTTAGCAATATCTTTATCCTAAAAAAAAATGAAAAACGATCCAAAAACGACCGTGACAACACGTAGGTTTTGCATTGTTTTGGGTCGTTTTTGGGACGTTTTTGGGTCGTTTTGGGGATGTTTTGGGGACTTTTTTGCATAAATCTTCTGTCAGGGTCAAAGTTTGAAATAGTATTTAACAGCAAATGTTTAGAACATACTGCAGGTTTTTCACCAGTAATAATTTCACCTTGTACTGTCTCATTCGCGTTCTCCAGTTGGTAGGATGCACCCTAAAAGATTAAAAAATAAATTCCCATATATATAAATCTCTTTAAATATTTGAAAAACCTGAAATAATGAAGACTTCCTGACAAAATCTTGATCTCCTTTCCATTAAGCTTAAATTCAGGACCGTTAGCAGATAACCCCTGGAAAATCGTTTTTAATAAAATAAGAGGTATTCATTTTGAACTTTTTTTCGAAATCAGCTGACCACCCACCGGAGCTGAGGGTTATAGTAAACATATTGTAAAGGCATTCTCAATTGAATAACGTTTTCCGCGACAGGTTAAAAATAAATCAAAAAATCATTTATTTTCAAATTTAACTTCAGCATAACATTTCCAAGAAAATGAGATGTAACATGAAATTTCCAGATTTCTTTTTAGCCTAGTATAGTCATTATTTGTGTTATTTTTTTGGCCTATCAGTTTTTTTAACCTAGAAGGCTTAGCATATAAAGTCTATTCTATATGTTGGGCGGTTAGCTAATTACCAAAATGTCCTCGATCACAATGTTTATAGCGTGTCCACCAAAAACCAGTCATTTACTTTTTGGTCTACATATATTAGAGAAAATCATCGAAATTCGGCGAACAAGTTTGTACAATGTACATGCATGAAAAATGAAAAGATTAAGACCTTCTTCGATTAAATGACGCAAGTTGTGCAAATATTCATTTGCTATTTCGCATATTTCTTTTGGCATATGGACTGGAATTTTTCTGATGGTAATTTCTCTTCCTCTTCCTTCCTCATTTCTAGTTCAACGGCAATTATTTTAAAGGGACCGTTCACTAATTTGATGGTTACCTAAATAGCTTATTAGCTATTCATTGGTATTAGTCTTACGCTTTTCAAAGGCAACTGTGGCCGGAGAAAAAGCCAATTTTTCATTCAGAATTCCAGCGCAAAGGTATGATACCTTTGTATTTACACTAGTTTATGCTTTTTGTCATGCCATGGATTTTTAACAGTTTTCAAATATTATATCAAACTGTAAATACTGGTTTGAAGGAGAGAGAAGGTCGTCTTTGTATACACATGTTAAACCATGCTTGAATATGAAAAACGTTAATTTCTTGCTAATTCTAAAATAAAAAGTTTTCAGACTTTTTTCTATGATGGCTAACTCATGATGTCAGTGCAAAATATGATAATTTTAGATTTTAATAAGCTGTTGTTAACGCTTGAATAGTGTTTATGTAAAGGTATCATACCTTTGTGCTGGAATTCTAAGCGATAAGTCTTTGGTCATAGTTATCTTTGAAAAGTAAGTCTAATATCAATGAGGTACCAGGCTATTAATTTTACCAAGAAATTACACACATAACTAAACGGTCCCATTAAGTTAATCTACTTTTTAAGAATATGGATTAAGATACGATTAATGTTGTCAGTTTAAAAATATTTAATTAAATTTTTCTTTGATTCGTCAATTAAGTTAAAGAAAATATGTTACTATTTTAGAAAGAATTATTTTCATACTACCCCCTGCCATTATGAAATTTTACCAGAAGAAAACAATATTTTTACCTCTGTTATTCCGCCTGAACTAAAATAATCATAAACTGACAGCCCTCGACAGCTGGTGATCGCCAGAAGGAAAATAAACCTATGAAAAGCGAAAACTAATATATGTATTTGTTTCATAATTGAAATGATAAGTGAAATATTTTTCAAAAATATTCTTTAATAAATTACAACTTTTTTTCGGAAAAATTTAAAATTTTCATTACCTTGTTTTCTAAGACAAAAATTAGTCAAGGGAAAAAGTAGTTGTATAAGTATTTTAAAATGAAAATGCGCAAATTTAACTTTCGAATAATTCGCAAAGTGGCTGGTTATTTTATGGTAACATAACATCCCTCTGTAAGGGGATATCATAGAATGGTAATGTTGGTAAAAAAGCCGTATAATATATGATTATCTATATGTTATAAGTTACATTACCTTTGCATGGTTAAGTGATGTAACTTCAAGCTACACCGTAAACTATTCTTGCGCGCCTGCGATCTACCTAACACAAATGACTATCTTGTAAAAAAATATCTTGCAAAAAAAACTGACTTTCTAATTACGTTTGAACAAAAAATGAGTAATAATAGATTTATATTTTGATTCTCTGATAATTTTGTAAGACTTAAATTGTTTTAATATTTTTTCCTCCTTCCTTATAACGTCAGAACTTTATCAAAGATGAGATAAGAATACAACTATATGTAAATACTATACAGTTCAGAGGTCGTTTTTATTAAAAGAAAAAAATAGTTTAACTTGAACTTGAATTTTATATTTAAAATTAACACTTTATATTTTTTTTGTTAACATTCCCTCTAGAAACTGCCGGCGTACACACTTTTATTTTGTTTACATTCCCTTCAGAAACTGCAGTACCAGAGATAAGAGTGTTACAGAGATCGATTAACACCTATAATATGCGATATTTTCCACAGCATGTTCTATTGTGTACAAGTACTGTACACGACCAATTAGGAAACATCTGTATTCAGGGATATTTATTTAAGGATCCTTTGAATGGGGAATGCAAAACCTTTAAAAATAGACAATATTCATAAACGTTATATTTTATGTTTAAAATTGGAGTATTTCTTTAAAAGTTGTAAAACTTAACCCCTGAATGCAACAAGTGGCCGTAAGATGTCAGTCAAAAAACATTACATGGAACCGTAGCATGGCGTGCCGCGACACTATAGACCTGCTCAGCCTATCCAGGTAGAGTGTATGAGAAGTCTGTGTAGTCTGTGTGCAGTACACACTATTTTTGTTTACATTCCTCCAGAAACTACAGTGCACACTATTTTTTGTTTACATCCCTCCAGAAACTGCAGTGCACATTATTTTATGGAAGTTGATTTCATATTCCTTGTTTCAACATATGACACTCCCTTTAAAAATTGGCATCTCCTCCCTTCCCACCTCCTCTCCCTTCTCCCTCCCCTCCCTACCACCCCACCCCTCCCTCCCCTCCCCCAGTCTACGGGCTTACTATTAAATAAATTACGACCAAAGAGGACAAGTGTAGAGTGAAATAAGTTTTTAAAAAAAGTGTAAAACCGTAATTTTGTTGTTCTGCAGGTGCACTTCTCTTTTGGGCCCTGGAACACCCTGCAGGTGCACTTCACTTTTGGGCCCTGGAACATCTTTTTATTAAAAATAGATGATTTCCATTCTATTCTAATCTCTGTTCTGTGGTTACAACTATACATACAGTATTGTAAACTAGAGCTGATGAAAAACGGTTTAAAAGAGACACCGGAAGTAGGGATGCAAACTTCCGGCCTTGTTGATCGATAGTGAGACAAATAGGCAGAGATTTAAATCATATAATGTGTAAATCTAATTTTACAGCGACGACTTTTCAAAACTAGTATTATTAAATTAACAACAAAGATTGTAAATAAAGGTTAATATTGTTCAGATTGCCCTTGGCAGGCTAGTTATGATTAAAGTAATATATGAGGATCTTCTATAAAATGGATCTGTACTTGAACAAAAGTCTATGGGCAGGCGCGTATACAAGGAGGGGGCAGAGGTCCTCTTGCCCCCCGGGGATTTCCAGGGCGGGCCTGCCCCCCCCCCCCAGGAAACTATGTTTAAAAATCAACACCTGGCAATGACAAAGACTAAGGGTTTGTCTAAGTTCCCTGTTAGTGCAAAGTTTTTCCTGAAACCAGAAAACTTGCAGCTTTTCAAAAACCTTTTGCCGGCTATAGGAGGAGATAAAGAAATAGGGCAGAGAGACTATAGAAAGACTATTTTTCGATTATGGGCAAACGTCGACTTGTAGATAAATTAAAAAATGCTGATGTCCAGACTGCAATAGAGACTTAAAACACAGAATGAATAGGACTAAGCCATGGACTAACAAACACTGAGAAATAATTAAAAAGGCACTATGAGAAGAACAGAACTGTTTTGTGCTTCTCGCACACATTTAACGAGTTGACTCATTTCGGTCATTTAACAGTACAGTAACATGGAAGTTAAATTTTTTAACACAAGAACAAGCCATTGAATATTATAAGAAATAGTATATTTTCAGCCCAGAGCCAGACCTGCATGCAGCAGTTAAAATTTCTGGGTTTTTTGACTTTAAACCCTTTAAAAGCTTTTATTTTCAAAAAATGCTTGACACGGAGGGGCTACCCCCCCCACTGTACCCTCCCACGTAACCCTTGAAAATAAAATTTGCCACCCCCATCTCAAAAGTGCTAGTTGGAGTTAAGTAAGAGTATAAAGTTAGATTTCAAGCAAATTGATTTATAGACTTTTTAAGGTTAGTTAAGCACAAACATTTAATGTGATTGATTTATTTTTATAGTGTTAGCTGACTTTTTGAACAAAACTATTCTAGGGGGGGGGGGCAAAAATCGGTCAGGGGGGGCAAAAAAATCCTGTATACGTGCCTGTCTCTGGGACTGAAAGGAATGTAGATAGAGCTTAGCCTGAGTAGCAAAAAGCGTGTTTACATTCAATCCTCCCCAAGACAATTTTTGTTCGCTAAACGCATTTTATTACTTACAACAACATTTATTAGTCTTAAAACGTAGTCTATGTTATAAAAATAGGATTTATCTCTGTTTGTCTGATTGTATTTCATGGTTTATAATTCATAGAACCCATGAATCGATTTGCCTCAAATTTTTATTGGGGAACTGTATAAAACCACGGGAATGTTTTTAGTTTTGTTTGAATGTTTTTTCTGAGTCGGTTTACTTTTATAGGAAAACCTTTGGTTCCAAGCAAAGCTGGGTTCTCAAGCTAGTAGATAAATATAAACACCCGTATCCCCTCATTAAATTCATTTATCTTTGTAACCCAACTTCAAACCGAACCCACCTAATTGCTACATAAAAGCATTGCGTATAGAAAGGCATGACTTATCTTTTTATCATCATGTATAGTATTTTCACTATTTACTGGTTACCGAATAGTAAAATAACTTAATCCACGCCGCGGAATGTTTCAAGAATATTTCCAAAAATTATTTATTTTATAAGGGTTTGAAAAGTTGTCATTATGGCTATTTTTTTCGCTGCAGAAACTAAATTTGTTCATGCATGGATATTTTCAAAATACTTTTTTTAAAACATAAAGTTTTTTGATTCAAATAAACTGCATGGTGATATAAAGGATATCCTGTGTTCGAGTAGTAAGTCTGACACAGGTGATAGAGTTACATCATTTGTTGTAAATATAAAAATATCTGTATCATCGATCTGGAATATGTCACATTAATTTCACTAGAACGGTAGGATTCATTACTATCCCGTTTTACCGTCTATATAGTATGTACTATTCATTTACATACAATATAACTTCCCCTAGCTGCCTAAAAGTCGGTCTGGCACTTTAAATGAACTGGAGTTTCAGAGACTTCAGTGACGAATTTACAGTCTTAATTTTTCGATTTTTCAAAATTTTGATTCTCTGCAACAATAAACTTTTTTTTTGCTAAATCGTTTACCATTATACAGGGTGTTCCAATAAAGCTGTAATCTGTAAGAGTTTCGTCTGCTATGTTCACATTTTGTTTGTTTATGTTTTAACTGCATAAGGGTGCACTTAGTAAAACAAGAAAATTGCAGTATGCAAACAGAGTAAACTTGTCCGTCTTCACTGTTCATCTTGCGGAGACATTATAGACACATCTTTACAGTAATTTAAGTTTTGTCTGGTATAGCCTTGTAAATAAAATGTATTTAAGTTTTGTCTGATATTGACTTGTAAATAAAATGTATTTAAGTTTTGTCTGATATTGACTTGTGAAAGTCAACGAAATTGTCCATCATTTTTTTCCAAAACAAAAAAGTTTAGGTTCTTTCCGTCCGTTGACGGAAATGTGCTCCGAAGCTCCGTTCAGGTCCATTTGGCGCAATTCCATGTTTGGGCGGGTCCTGGTTTTATTGTAAAACAAACAAATTATTTTCATGATACAGTGAACCCCTTCATAACGAATACATCGAAAGAATTCATCAAATGTCGTATTCTTCACTTTCTGATAATGGAATGTTGCAGATATTTAGTTTTTTAATTAAATGATTATATGGAACTGTTTAAAACTGTTCCCACATATTCATGGCTTTTTATTTATTTTCGCAAATACTGAAATTTACGTAATATTATAGTATAAAACTCATTGAAAAATTGTCAAGACGACATTTAATACATTTTTCCGATGCATTCGTTATTAAGGGTTTCACTGTATGAACACAAATTGACTATACAATGGGTCACAAAATAATATGGAATCCACTACCGTTTTTTTTTAAAGAATGAAAACATATTTTATATATATTTACATGTAAAACATAAATTAGGTTAGGAAAAAAATGAAAACCCCTGATGAAATATTGAACTAAAATGAAAAATGAATGTCTACTTTTCTTTTTTGTTAATAGGTAAGTGTTAATTAAGAATTTAATTATTTTAAATGATAAATCGCGCACATTTTTTAAATTGAATTTGTTCTAAAGGAATTAAGTCTTTGTTAAAAAACTCATATTTTCTAAACCCTAAATTTTTACAAGCTACATGAGTCGTAGACCTTAGAATTATAATGCATCAAATAATCTAACTTTGAAATATTAAATACACTTTTACACCTTCAGATTGCAAAGATTTGGAGATTAGAAAATTTCAGTTTGTGGCAAAGACCCATATTGATTCAAATCTGAAATAGAACTTTTGAAATGACCCAAAAAACATTTAAGTACGTTTTACAAAAGATATTTTGGAACTCTATTTAATAAAACCATATAAACATTCTAATAATACCATGTGAAAAATGCTTTAACCTTGCTAGTTTTTCTTTAATATTTCTAAAAATAAAACTGTTTGTCAAAGGCACTTCTTGTATTTGTTTCTACACCAATAAATTAGGATTAATTGTAATAAATATATGCTCAAAGAATATTAATGTTTTATCAATGCATGCAGTCCATGTACTTTTATACGTGTTGTTAAAAGTACGTTTTTCTTAAATATTGTGGATATTTAACTTGTCGCTTTATGTGCATCGGAAAGTAACAAAAATAGAATTGGTTAACATTGTATAATGTTTTTAAACCTTTAATTCTTTAAAGGTTTAAAACACGTTGCAAAAATATAGGAATACAAATTTAAATTTTGAAGCAAATTTTTTTTATACAAACATGGCATTCATCATTCTCCAGTAAGCCCAATTTTTTATTCGGTCAGTGGAGGGTAGAATAAATCAAAATATAATTAATGACGCTAATAGCTTTTAGGTAAATACATATAGATAGATATATAGATATAAACAATGAAATTATTTTTAACCGGAGCTGAAAGTGTAAAATTAAAAAAATTAGTTATATAGATATTTGATGTTTTTAAAAATAATTTTAGGAGTAATTCGGGCTCAGAGAGGTTCTCCTACAGTTAGAACTCCTCAGGAAAAAAACATAATTTTTCAAGACTGGGTCGATTTAAGAAAAACGGCTTTGGCCATTAATGGTTTTAGGTCACTAAGTCATTTTTTTAGTTTATTTACTTCTTTTAGCTTAAGTTTTGAAGGACTTTTTATTTAACAGTTATTCAAGTTTTTTTTTTAAATTGACATATTACAAAGCATGTTCAGAAAAATCAACAAAAATTAAACAACTGTGTAACTTTACTAAAAGAAATAGGCGTTTCAACATTTTTGTGTGCGCAAATTTATTGGTGTTTTTATTTAATCGATAACAATTACTTTTTATAAATCTGTTACCTATCATGTTTTGATGAAGGGAGACTTGCTAGGTAGAGAGCAAATAATATCAAACAAACTCATTTACTCATTCAGGTAAATTTATTTTTTTTAAACTGAGGTTATAATTCATAGAGTGATGATATACACTTATCCTTTACTAAATGTACATGGCCATGTATTTCACTTCCAAAGGTCAATTTGTATATTACATTTCTCAGGGGTGATTTCTGAAAATATTTAAATGGAGAATTTGTTTTCCATGTAACTATCAAAATCCACTAGCTCTTTTATCGTGTGCAGGACTACATTTACATTTTCACAGAAAGACGTACTATTACAGTCTTTTACCGAGCAATATTTCATCGTTAATAAAAAGTTCTAAGAAAACTGAGTAAAAGGAATTGAGTCTTTGTCACAAACTCTGATTTTCTAATCACTATATCTTTGGAACCAAATTTTGTAGACCTTAGATATTTCAAACTATGAATTCTGTTAAATCAAATAATCAGAGTTTGATATATCAAAGGTTTACAACATCGGGTTCTAAAGATATTGGGGTTTAAATATTTGATTTTGTTACAAAGACTATGCGAGAATATCGAATCCAAACCAAATTAATACTGGTAGAACTGGTTATTTAGGGTAGATCATCCTACCTAAATCTACCCTGCGGGTAGATTAGCTAACACCGCTCTTAGTAAAACTGGCATTTCTGTTAATACCGGTATTAGCACAACTTATGAACGCGTAGGGTAGATGATCCTACCAACCAGGATTAGTTAAGAGTGCTATTAAGGGACTCTTGACCAGGCCTTCATACACTTGTACTCCGAAAGCGTACTGCATATTTGTTGTTTGTACTGTATGAATAGGCCATAATCTCTTAACATCCTAAACTATCCTAAGTGTACACTCAGGATAATGCACATGGAGAGGTAGCTAAGATCCATCCCCCCTTGGTTTTAAGTTAATTTACTATATAGGTTGGATTTGATATATAGTGAAAAGAAGTTAAACTAGATAGGGCTCGTTAAACTACTTTTCTAATGAACTTTTGAGCTCTTTATAGAAATTGTTTTCATTCATCATTTATAATTAAAATATTTTTTTTTCACATATTTTTTCATTTAAGTACAACATTGGAATTCATAGGAATCTTGACAAATAATGTCTTTATAAATGTAGGTATAAATTTAACTCAAATATTCTGTACTGAGTTAGCCGTGGCAGATAACAATATAACTTTTTGCAAAGAACAACTTTATATTTCAAATCAGTTTTGTTTTCTTTCTAGAGGCATAAAGTATGCAGAGTCACCTACTGGCCAGAGACGTTTTAGACCAGTTGCACCCTTTTCAGATACGTGGAGTGGAATCAAGTCTGCACAGGTAAAGACTAATTATACTCTTCACAGATACATGGAGTGGAAGTAAATATGTTCATGTAAAGACCAGATATAAAGCTCTTAACAGATGCATGGAGTGGAATTAAGTCTGCGCTCAGGTAAAGACCAGTTATACTCTTTACAGATACATGAAGTAGAATTAAATATGTTCATGTAAAAATCAGAAATATACTCTTCACAGATACATTAAATCTGGTAAGGTATAGACTAATTATATAATCTTCATAGACTCACAGCGTTGAACTTCAGTTGCCTACTGCTTACACTCTTAGCAGCTCCCAGCTTCACAGTTAGGAAGAGCGCTGTGTAAAGTTGCTCATGACGTACCCTACTGGGGAGTAGCAAGTGAAACATAGAAGTTAAATAAAACAAGAACTCCACCTTCAGTTTGGCTCAGATGAAAGATGGGTATAAAAGCCATGCACAAAGATACTGGTTTTTTACTCGGCCGGCTGTGTGCACTGGTCTAATGTGGAAAATTCCACCTGATGGGGCTTTAAGGCTTCAACTCCCCATTTTGAATAAGGGATGAAGTTTTGGATTTCCTTAAAATTCCTCTTAGTTGGAAAGACTTTAAAAACAGGGAGCAATACCTCATACCTCCTTATCTCTCTCCTACTGGCTCCACAACTTAATGTCACAAGAACTATGTCAAAGCGTAGAAAAAATGAGAGGGAGTGACAGCAATTATCAAAAATGTCAAAAATAGGAATTTCCCAAATGCCTGGGTATCTGGGAAATTTCTCAAATGCCTGGGCATCTGGGAAATTTCTCAAATGCCTGGGTATCTGGGAAATTTCTCAAATGCCTGGGTATCTGTGAAATTTCTCAAGTACCAAGGCATTTTAGAAATTTCCAAAATCTTAAAAATATATGAGTGAACAATTCAAAACAGAGTTCAAGAAAAAAAGCAAGGTCCTCTCAGCATTGTTCTAGCTTGGAGCACGGCACACTGCAAGGATATCCCCCAAAAAAATTATTTATTTTCAAAATTAGTTGATATATGATTGAAAGATGTAAGAAAAAGGAGAAAATGAAGAAATGTCAAATATTTTCATCTCATATCATATACATATTTAAAGAATATTGTAACAAAATTTAAAATTTAAAAGTAAAAATGTAAAAGAGTTGAACTTAATCAGTATAGACCAGATATATGCTCTTCACAGATACATAAAGTTGTGTCAACTCTGTTAGGCTTAAGACTAGTTTTGTACTTGACAGATACATTCCCTCAAAATATTGCATTGAGTCTCGTCATATCCATTATATACATTGCTTGTAAGATGTGAAGAAGAGTTTCTAGAAATGCAAATACATATATAGGAAGAAGGAGCCCCCTGTCCACAACCGTTCACAAGAGGTAGAATACCTTACGAGGAGGACTGCTTGCATCTGTCAGGTAAAATATGGCCCCGATAAGTACAAAATTAAAAGAAGTGTCGCACTTGTGTGTGTGTGTCCTAAATCTGTATAATTACCATAGGTGTTAGGTATTTTCCAAAGGCATTGTCCCAAGAGTTGCAAGAGAGGCAACTTTCCAAATGTGCAATCTCTCAAGCAGCAACTTCATAAAGATTAGGTTAAAGGCCTTCTAAGGCATTGCAGGCTGCAATGTGGGCCAAGCCCTGTGGCTAGAACAGGTTATAGGGGTCGAGGTAGTCTTTCCAAGTCTGTCCTATAGGGCAGACTTGGGAAGTTGTCACATGGGAAATTGCACTGTTGGGAAGTTATCATTCAGGAAAATACTCTTGGGAAGTTACCACTTGTGAAATTGCAAATTTTGAAAATACTCTTCGGAAGTTTCCGCTTAGGAAAATTGCCTTTGAGAAAGTACCTAACATATCAGCATATGCGTCCTTTCTGTGAGTCCTCTGATATTTTCAATTATAAGGATACGCTCATTTCTAAATCCTCCTTGCTTAGACACTTAGGTTTTATATTGTGAAACGGAAATGCCACTTAACAAGTGTCGGCTCTTTTGAAATCATACCTACAGTTCCTTTAACGATTACCAAATTTCTAGTATGGACTGATTCTTTGCCGACACAATCTGGACGAGAACCTTTAAAACCGGTTTTATTCTACCTGACAGGGTCACTCTTCACCACAGATTATAATCAGCTGATTTCTCCAGAGGTACACAATGTGACCTACAATAAAACTTTGAAAAACGAAGACTACATTTAAGCAATTATATGTGTATTTGAAGTTGTTAAACAGATGATAGTTTTCAACTTGTCCTCTGTACACTGACAATTTTGCTGTGTTCCATGCAAAGAGAATAGAATATATATTAGAGGGGAATTTACTAAAAAAAACGTGTAAAACGGCCATTTTGTTATACTGTTTCCATACTGCAGGTGTACTTCACATATTTATTCTAGATAACCTTTTGGGCCATAGAATATCATTTTATAGAAAATCTAAAATTAATGTTAAAAGAAAACCAAATTATACCAATGATCATTTCACATAGACTCTATGCCTTTCACTTTACAAACGATGATTTTCCGTTATAACTATAAATCAAATAATGTTTTTTATTCACCTAATTCATTATAAAGTTTATTTAACAGCTTTAAAAGATTCTAAATTGAAATGAATAGTCTAGGGAACATACTGTATCAATGTACTCTACTACAAATAATTTGTGAACATTTACATGATTTGTACACTTTGAACTCCCTTTCAGGCTGAAAGGGACTGAAAAAATTCATACCGAGAGATTCCCTGAATTTCCCCTCTAATATATATTCTATTCGCAATGGTTACATGTTGTTTGGAAGCTTTTTTGAATCGTGACGAAGACTTAATGATCTTACAATCATGACTTGACCCCAAACGCCCCCCAGGCTATACATAGATTTAAAACCCACAGCCTCTATAGGGTTAACACTTTTCTTCCTTTTTCACATTGTATGGGTTCACTGTACCTTTGCCATAGGTGATATTTGGCATTAAACGGTTACATTTGCCATTACTTTGTCGCTTAATCTGAATTGCATATTTTCATTAGGGCAATTAAACTTTTTTTCTATCATTTTTTGCCTATTTGTAGTTCAAATTGTTTTTAAAATTGTTTATCCTAAACATGTGCTTTTCTTACATTATGACAAATTTTGATTCTTATAGAAATGAACAATGAACCCGATACAACTCAAAAAAAAAGATCTGAAAATAAACGTGCTAGACTGATCATTTTTAACTTTTTAATATAAAAATATTGCAAAGTTTAATAAAAGCAAACCTTGACTTGTGAAATTTTGTAATCTTGGAAGTTTTATTAAAAGTTTTAAAAAAAAACATCCAAAAATGATTAACAACTGCACTATAACTTGGTATTACAGCTTCGCTTTGCTAAATTATAATCTTGTTTTACTAATGTAAAACACTTGTTAACTTTAGTAATCATGATAAAATTGATTATGTATGGCTACTATAATTGTTCTAGCCAGTAAGGTTATGACAAGTGTAATTGCAATTGTCTGACATACACTTTTTATTTTGGAACCTCTTCAGGATTTGGTTAGTGAGCAGAGCTTGGTTGTTGTTACAGTGTCTTACAGGCAAATTTTTAATTGTACTCTCTTAAACTTATTCTATTGATATCTTTAACGTACTTTTAAGGAATCTTAACTCTTAAAGTTTTTATGATCGAGAAATAACTTTATTTGAATATGCACACAATATTGTTGAACTCTTACAGCCTGTAATTAGTTCAATACAAGCTACAGTTCACTACAGTCGCTTATTAAACTTTATCTGAGATTGCCTTCTCTATTTACTTATGACACATAATCATCTGTTTCTGGTAGTTCTGTTTTGTGGAATCTGAAAATGCACCATCCATTAAGATTTTTAATTAAAGATTCAACTTAAATGATGTCAATCTTAAATGATTTCCCCTAATTAAAGTTTTCGTGCATTAATTAATATCTATATATAAATTTGGCTTGTCTGTCTGGGTGTTTGTTTGTTTGTATCCAATAAACGTCAAAACGGCTGAACCGATCGGGCCCAAATTTTTTGTGTGACATCACGTGACCACAGGGAAGGTTTAGAATGATAAAAATTTAAAAAGAAATGTGTTTTAAAGGTTTTTAATTTTGTAAAAAAATTAAATTCTTGAAAATCCGCTATTTTTTTTTAAAAATCCGCAAAATATTTTTTCTTCTTTGTTTTAAAATGTTAACAAAAAGAACATGTTTACAATTTAAATAGAAGAGGGGCGCGAAGCGCCCTAAAAGCCTAGTTAATATAAACTTCTTTTAAACTTTTTATATGTTCTAACCTACAAGAAAATATTTATCTCGTTCAGATTAAATGTTTTTGGATTTTTGAGCCTGGAGAATCCAGTCTTTCCAGGAAATATGGGACTACTGGGTAAAATTTACAGTTTTTATTGAAGATCAAATTCAAACTTTTTCTCCGATTGTTTTAAAGAAACTAATTTCTTGCCCAATTACACAAACTATAATTTTGTATCATTATATTTTCGCCAGCAGTTTTATTATTAGTTTGCATTCCAAAGAAATTAAGATATTTTTTCAAAATAGAATAAAATGTAAAAATATTGTCAGTTTTGAAAAGTATGAAAAAAATAAATCAACCAATAATTGTAAACAAATTTTAGATCAATACTTTGCACTATACTGGGCTTACAAAAATATTCAATATTTCGGAGGCGACCCAAGTCAGGTATAACAATTTATTAAGGCATTCTTAATGTGAAATGTAAAAAGAGAAAATGTATGAAGAAAATGGTTAAAAAGCTTCTTTCCCTACATGGTTTGTACATTGCAAGAATTATAAATTGTCCAAATGAAATAAAAATATGTACTTACTGACTGTAAAGATAGTATTTTTCTTTAATTCCAATGAGAGGTCAACAACAATATATCAAGCCACCAAGGAGAAATCATTACGTTATTTATTTCTCAAAAAGTTTTTGATAGCACAAAGTTACACAAACCTGTACCAAGCTTTTCTGGTTAAAGATTAAGAGTGTATAGAATAATATATGAAAGAAAAGATAAGGTCTAAATTTAAATAAATGAATGTGTGTAATAAATGTATCATTTACTCTCAGACAAATTAGAATCAATAACAAATTATTTTTATTATTTATTATCATTTTTAAAAGGGGCTGGATTAAATGAAAATTGTTGCATACCAAAAAAAGCAGCTTTTTATAAAGGAATGCTGTTTTAACATACCTTTATAGAATGCGTTGTACATTGTCTAAGGATCTAACTGCGTTAATCCTTAAATACGTAAAACTTGTAATGCAAATAGACTAACTACGTAGTGTAATTAGATTATAATGATGTGAATACGTATTGGAACTTAACATGTAATATATAGATTTGTAAATAGAGATCAGTTAGAATCAGAACTTTTTGATTACAGTGTAGAGTAATTGCAGACCTCGTTTTAACATTCGGAATGAGATTTCTAAAGATAAAAATGACCCGCTTTTTAAAGAGGGGTGTACTCGATTCACAACAGTACTAGTTAAACCTTTTTCTGATCAATAATTTGGAAGATATTGTTGTTTTTATATAAAAAGTGTTCATTACTGTAAATGTCGTTCTCTATCTAAAAATCTACAAATAATTTATGTAGAGAACCCAAACGTATAGATTATTAGCTCAAATAAAGGTTTAATGGATATCATTGTGAATCTGACATTAAATAAAATATCACTTGAAATTTTGTCTACAATTCCCTACAATTTAGATTAGTTTAGCTGGAAGTGGAGCAGGAGCTGCAAGTGCTTTAATCCACGCTTTATCTCCAAGAGCAGCTCCACTGATAAAGAGGTAAATATTAGTTATTCGAGTATAGGCTTGGGTTTCAGCTTTGATTGAACTATATGTCGACCAATTCAATAATTGATCGGATATGCAGACAAACAAACACTAGACCAGAAATTTTACTCTTTATAGTTTTTATGCATTTAGATACAATTTTAATCTTATCTTTCATGCTGGATAATAGACAAAATCAAAATTGATAATTTAGAGTTCTAGCTGTGTCAGGGGCCCCTACAGCTCCTTGGGCAATGTCTAGAAACCCTCAAGAAAATGGACTCAGGTACAGACATAGATTACAATTAAATGTTGAATATCATTAAACGACTAAGAAATTCTTAAATTTGAGAATCAGTCCGCATTTCAATTGAAACTCTCTAGCAGTTGTTGTGTGAAAATACAGAAATAAATTTTTTGAAATTTTTTTTTTCACCCAGGAAACGAATTTCTCAATCTCACCTCAGACTTAACTTTTCTAGTCTTTGCCACGAATATCGTAAATATTTGATTTTTCAAATTAAAACTGTTCCAAGTTGAAAATATCTAAGTTTTACACATTCAGGTTTGAATGACAAATAAAGGAATTGAGTATTTGACACAAACTCTGATATTCTAATTCCTAGATCTTTGGATTCCAATGTCGTATACCTTTGAAATTTCAAACTCGACTTCTGTTAAACCAAATAATACAAGTTTGAAATATCAAAGGTTTATGACATTGGGTTCCAAAGATATAGAGACTAGAAAATCAGAGTTTGTGGCAAAGACTCAATTCCTTTAAGTTTGAGGCAAATGTCCAGTTTCTTTGTATAAAATCCATTGTTTACAATCTAGGTTCATCCAAAGGCTTGATTGTGTTCAGTATTCAAGTGCAGAAGTTCTGAACTGTTTGCAGAGGAAATCAGTTCAAGAGATTATCACCAGTTTAGAGGTAAACCAAAGGATCCGAGCACTATTCGCCACAAATTCAAATGTTCTAATCCTTTTAGCTTACAACCTCATGGTGTAAACCTCATGATGTGTCTTACTTTGAATGTGTGATTAAGCAGACTTTGTTTAGATTTTACCACCATTTAGATAATTTCAAATTTTTCTCTTTTTTTGAGTAGTACGTTTGACAAAAAGTCATTAAACATTTATTGAACAATATTATTCATTAAGAAAAAATATTCATCTTATCGTATTTTTTTCATAGATAATAACATTTTTTTGTCATGCCTGTTTTTTGTCCTTATTCAATAAACGTCAAAACGGTTGCATCGATCAGGCTCAAAACGGTTGCATCAATCAGGCTCAAAACGGTTGCATCGATCAGACTCAAAACGGTTGCATCGATCAGGCTCAAAACGGTTGCATCGATCAGACTTAAAACGGTTGCATCGATCAGGCTCAAAACAGTTGCATCGATCAGGCCCACCTTATTTTTGAAAACTTACATGATCCCAATAAATGTTTATGTACCGTCAAACATGAATAATTTAGCATTTATTTATACACCAGCTTAAACCGAAAAATCCGAGAAACATTAAGATTTACAACAGCAAAGAACAAATGGCTACTTGAAGGGCAATATTTAAACGCTAAAGTCAACGAGTATGGTTTCACACCCTTTGCTAATGGTAGATGTCAAAGTCTACTACAGACAACGAGTATGGGTTCACACCCTCTGCTAATGGTGGATGTCAAAGTCTACCGCAGTCAACGAGAATACATTGCTACTTTTGCTGAATCAATATGTATTTATAAGTTCAATGAATGCATTCCTGAAAATGTTTTGATTATTTGAGTGCTGACTAATTATCTACTATTAAATGCTTAATGAATGTATATTTAGTAGAGATTTCAATATGTATACTTTGTTTCAACAAATACGATCAAAAAAAATTATCAAACATTATATTTTCAATTGCTTTATAATAAATTTTCTTTTGTGTTTTATTTTAAGCAGAATCATCATACATTATTATTTTGTATTTTGTGTTTGAAAATAAATACTTTAACTTTAACTATATCCGATATCATGTCATTATTTATAATTTAACATTGACCTTTATCGGCATTTATATGAAACAGTTGGATTAGAATTATAACAGAATAGGGCCTATGTATATTACGTATAATAAATACATCCCACCTTTCCTTTTCATTATTCATTATATAGGATGACAGGAAGTCCAAAAACATTGAGAGTAAAATGACGACAATTTCTTAACATACATTATAAATACTACTTTTTAGTATGAGTATTAGAAAATCATTATACCCCAAAAAAACACATAGAAGGGGGAAAAAAGAACAACATAAAAACGAAATTATATTATTCTTTAAAAAGTGTCCCTTAAACAGAAAAAAGAATTCTTTGTCTAAATTGATATAAGGGTTAAACCACCTAATTCAATATTTTCAAAACAGGGGCGTTGGCAGAATTTTTTTCTTGGGGGGGGGGGTGTTTCCCCTGGTCAGAATTTTTTAAATAGAGATGATTTATGGGGAAATACAATTTTTTTGTTTCACAGTAATTTTGTTTCACAGGGGTCAGGGGAAAATGAGATTTTTTGGGGGACCACCGTTGTAAATTTATAAAACTGTTATTTTTTATTTTAGCAACATTTGTCGAGTGGGAACACCAGTAACATCTTTAGTCCTATTGATGACTCCTTCCTGGGAGTACAGGGACCTAATTTAATCCATTTGAGCTAGGTCGCTGAACTACCAACCACCGGATCAAGTCTTGAATCACTGTTTAAAAGTTTAAATTCATGAGAATTTGATTCGTGATTCAGGATTTGAACCGGCGGTAGTTAGTTCAACGACCTCTCGAATTTATTAAATTCGGTCCCAGGATCAATACCTGGGAGGAGGGGCACTAGATCTTATCAACAGAGCTAACTTCAGGTAATACCAGTCAATTAATTTTTTCCCTAGGCCAGGGGGTGGGGATATTTACCTTTTTTGACATTTCATGGGACTTTGAAGGCTGAATCTTCCCAGATGATTATGATTTTCAATTCTCAGTCTCGTGTGTAAAATGAAAGTTGTTGAACAGATAAAATGATTAGAAAATTTTAATTTGTGGGGAGCATTGATGAGCTCTTTTATCTTATTTTTGTTCTAAAAAGGATACCTGTTGTACTGGGAATAAACTCCCAGGAAGGGAAGGATGTTTTGGAATTTTTAAGGTAATTTTTTATAAATTTTAAGAATAAAAACTTGAATGCTTAAATCTAATTTATTTGTTTTGCTCCAGTAAATTCTGCAGCTGAAATAAATGATTCATGAGAATTCTATCTTTGTTTCAAAACATGACTTTTAAAATAATTTAGCTTTTATAATTTTTTTTCTGAAATGCGTGATTAGGGATGTATCGTTTTCACTATTCCGAAAATAGACTTGATTATTTTGTTAAGAATTTAAAAAAAAGAAAATACGAAACAAGAAGAACCGGTTTTTTTATAAAGGAATAAAGTTTTATTAAATTTATTTTCTCCAATTTTCATATAAATTGTGTCAGACGAGCTGTCACAAACGTTAAAAAATATTCCATAAAATATTCAAAAACTGCTTTTGCTACGCAATGCTTTCAAAAATCAAATATTGTAACAAATCGAATTTACTATTCGTTAGTTTTTTTTTAAAAATAGGTTCCTAACTTCGTTTGTTTGGAAAACCCGAAAACGAAACAATCTTTTCTTTTTTCGTTGACTATAAAATTCAAAACAAAAAATTTATATTTTTGGTTTGAAAATGTATTTATAAAAAAAAAAAAATCAGCGAAAATTTGTTAATTATTTAAAATTGTGACCTTCAGGGCAACAGTTAAAATAACATACTAATTTATTGAACATTTTCCCTCTCAAAATATGTAATATAGTAGGGTGTCTGTAAAGGTATAATATATGAGAGATCAAGTATATTTTAGCTAGATCTGTTTAGGTACAGTGAAACCCTTAATAACGAATACATCGGAAGAATTTATCAAATGTCGTCTTGACAATTTTTCAATTAGTTTTATACTATATTACGTAAATTTCAGTATTTGCGAAAATAAATAAATAGTCATGAATATGCGGGAACAGTTTTAAAGAGTTCCATATAATCATTTAATTAAAAAACTAAATATCTGCAACATTCCATTATCAGAATGTGAAGAATACGACATTTGATGAATTCTTTCGATGTATTCGTTATTAAGGGTTTCACTGTATAATATAGAGAGATCAAGTATATTTTAGCTAGATCTGTTTAGGTATAATATAGAGAGATCAAGTACCAGAGATTTGATCTACTTGATCGAGAACACACTCATCCCATCCATCCTCTCACCATACCCGGGTCTAGTCAACAATCAGATGATTCAAGTAAATTCACTTATTTATATTGTTATTATTTTATAAAAAAAAAATCAGCTTTGTTATGTTCGGCAAACACATTTTTAGTGATGCATGAATAAATTTATTAAAAAACAAATAAGTTTGTTTTCCATTTTTTATTTTGTTTAGAAAACTTGTTGGTATATTTCTTCAATATTTTCAAATACAGCTGGGCACGCTATAGCTAGTACTTTTTACTATATTAGAAAACGGTTTAGTCTATGTAAGATCAATTTAAAAAGAATATGCCATCACTTATCGTTTTTTATAAATAGCTTAATGATGAACTTTCCGCTCGTTGACGAACTTTTCCGGTTATTTTTCAAACTTTCCTTTTAAGTCTTAATTTTTTAGAGAGTCATATTTATTTCAGTGACAGGGTTGCCCACAAACGCTAAGACCTAAAACTCATTAAATGTGACGAGATTGCGGTTGAATTTTCTGTGTTATTTCTTGAAAAAGGTCTTTTTAGAGTAGATGAAATAATCTGGAAAAGGTAGACACAATTGTACAGTTACAGAGAACCTTGAGTGCAGGAAACAAGACTAAAAAATTGTCCGTACAGTCGTTTCTAACGTCTCATTCTTGTTAAAAAATTGCTTAAATTGTAGGAAATGATTTTCCAGATGTTCTTCAAAACAAGAAATACATTCAGCGATCAGGTAAATTTCCCTTATAGGACTGCATTCGTAATTCATGTGATAATTCAAACAAAATAGGGGCATGCTCAATTCACAACAGTACCTTTTAAACCTTTATCTGATCAATAATGTTGAAGATATCGTTGTTTTTAAAGCTTAAAAAGTAAAAGCAAAAATCCAGAAGTCATAACATGTATAGATAACCCACATTAGATTTTTATGATAAAAATACTTCGATGTCTCATTCATTCTCAATCATACAAAGCTTTAAAGGGTTTTTAATATGAGGGTTACAAATGAAATTACGATAACAGTTCTTTCAAAGGGAGTATTACAATAAACCAAAAGACATTGAAATTGATTGATACTTTAGGATTTCTTTTAAATCAAAAGAATTCTTAATATTGCTGTAACTCGATTTCGTGGATCTTTGCTATTTCAAACTATGAATTCAGAGTTCGAATTTAATGAATTTGAGCCACGTCTCAAATCCACCCAAAACCGGCTTCAATTGAGCGCCAGCTTAAATCTTAAAATATTGAATACAATTTTAAGTGGAACCAATCATATTTGAGCTGCGTCTCAAATTTAAGCCGCGGCTCGGATTCTTTAAATTTGGTCCCTGGATTTGTTAAATTGACAAAATTCTAAATATTAAATATTGCAAACTTACATTGATTTTAAATTCTGTAAGCAGTTTTCGGGGTTTTTAAATATATAGTTTAACAGAGGACTTTGGAGACATCGAAAGAATTTTAAAAATGTTGTTATGCCAATTTTCACCATTTAATTTTAAATTTCATAGTTGACCATAAAAATATTTATGCAAACAAATACTTTAGGATAAAGGAATATTGCTGGCAGAGCTAGCAGCGTTGTACACTGAAGTTTTTTATACTGCTCCTGTACTGCAAACTGCTCAGCTTATGTACCAAAGAAACTTCCCAATTTACATGTTTGTCAACAAGTTTCCGGTTCAAAATATTCAAAATAATTTGCTTAATAGGAAAAAATGGAATCCATACTGTTTAAGTTTTCCGGAAGTTTATAAACACTTATGTTTTATGTTAGACTAAACAATAAGTTTGAAATCCAACAAGTTTAGGGTTAAAAGATTATAAAGAAAGGAATTGAGTCTATGCCACAAACTCTGATTTTCTAATCACTATGTCTTTGGAACCACATGTTTTAGATCTTAGATATTTCAAACTATGAATTCTGTTAGATCAAATAATCTGAGTTTGAAATATCAAAGGTTTACAACATCGGGTTCTAAAGATATTGAGGTTTAAATATTTGATTTTATTCCAAAGACTCAATTCCTTTGTAAATCAGAGGGTAAACTAGTTTTGAAAATTTAGGATTTTGTAGTATGTAAAAATTAATTGAAAATCTAAAGCATACGGTACTTTATAGGTTATGTTTCAAAGCTATTGGCCTTAATTTTAGAACTCACTAATAAACAAACCTTTTTTTGTATTTATTATAAAAATGCTTTTATGTTAGACTATAAAGGCGTAAAAGCCGTCTACTCTATTTTAGACAGATTGTACATAAGAGCTCAAACTGCAAAGTAATAGCGATCCCAGTCCTAGTTTAGGAACCGGGAAGATATCATTTTTGGAGTTTACCAAAAAATATTCCACAATTCCGTTTTATTCCACTAGTTCCGCTGATTCTACATCATTTCTAGCTCTTTTATTTGGAACTACACAGTTTGAGAGGTAAGTCATATTGTACGATTGTACTAAAATATGAATTCTAATTTTAAAAACAACTAGTTATCTATATATAAATTTGGCTTGTCAGTATGTTTGTCTGTTTGTTTGTATCCAATAAACGTCAAAACGGCTGAACCGATCGGGCCCAATTTTTTTGTGGGACATCTAGGGACCCCAGGGAAGGTTTATGAATGATCAAAATTTCAAATATTTGTCTCATTGTAAAAAGTTTAAATTCTTGAAAATCCGCGAATTCTTTTTAAAAATCCGCAAAATTTTGTTCTTCTTTGTTTTTAAATGTAAACAAAAAGAACATGTTCACAATTTAAATAGAAGATGGGCGCGAAGCACCCTAAAAGCCTAGTAAATTATGTTATTTTGATTAAGGCTCACAGGTGCAATAATGCTGAGAACTGAAAGAGAAGTTGCACAAAGGAGAGTTATAATTATAATTTGATGCTTTTAAAAGAATGTTGAGATAATTTAAAGTGGTCGTTAATTTAAACATCGCATTAACAATAAAGGAGACATCTCTGTATTACAAAAATAGTACTGCAATAAAAAGAATTAAAAATATGAAAATCTAATATTTACGTTATCAGGCAAAACTGTTAAGCACAGTCCCTTTTCATCCTCCAAATCATCTAATCATTTTATTTTTATTAAAAAAAGTCTCTTTATATTTTGAATAATCCAAATTTTAATCTATAACTCGTGCTTACAGGCTTCAGGCGGCTATTTTACCATTGCTAAAGTTTGGACAACCTTCTCCAAATTTACGCTGGATCAAGTTCGTATTTTTCAGCTATATTTATTACATAAATATCTATGATCTTCAATATCTTTACATCTTATCATGTTTTTAACAGACTTTTATAGTATACGTTCGATCATGTACGTTTGAGTATTACAATTTAGGACAATGTGTTAAAAAAAAAAATTGAATTTTATGTGAAGAAAAACTTGCAAAAATTGTCAAAGCAGTTGTATAGTTTGATATTTTAGAATGCTATATACTTTGGAGAAAAAAACTCAGCGGGAGCGGTTGAACCAGCGGTTGAGATCTATCCTAGACTCTACGCAGTTCAGATTAAGAAATTAAGAAGAAATTTACAATTTGTTCAACCGCTAAATCGCATTTTTTTAACAAATGAAATAAAGTTCTGAAAAATCTGAAAACCAGCGGTTGAAATCAGAAAAGTTAGCGGCTGAACAAATTTTAAATTTGAGCAAAAAAGATGCATTTCTTATTCTGAACTGCGTAGAGTCTAGGCTAGATCTCAACCGCTGGTTCAACCGCTCCCGCCGAGTTTTTTTCTCCAAAGTATATATCATTCGATATTTTACTATTTTTTATGTTTAGCTATGAGCCAAATGCTGGAGCATATCTTGATCTTGAGACACTGAATGTTGGTCAAAATTACAAGGCTCGGGAAGCAAGTTTCTGGAATGATCTTATTCCGAGGTATAAAACATCTTTAATAATAATATCCAAACTTGATAAAAAATGTTCTCTAAATTTTATGGTTTTAGTATGAGTATTACTGCTTTAGCCTCTAGTTCCCAACCAACTTGTGATGTTAAATCCAATGGACAGGTAAACTAGTGCTTTGTATCTTTCAGGAATTGTAAAGGTATTTCTAAATGACTGTCCGATTTTAGAAAAGTATATCCCCAATGTTTGTGGTTTATATATATATTTGGTCTTCTTTATTTTACTTACTTTACTTAGCAAGGCGAGTTGACTTAGATAGGGATAAGAAAATTGGAGTTTGAGACAAAGAATCAATTGCATTGTTTGAAATTTACAAACCTTTGGGATCCAAAAATAAAACAAATTTTTGTAAATGTTTCTGTTGAGGTTGACGTGTACTCTACTTTAACCTGGCTGCTTCTAACTGTTGTTCTTCTCCTTCTTGTTCTCCTGGCAGTTCTCTGGGTCAATGGTAGAAGAAGAACAAGGTGACAAGCAAACTTAATGCTTGACTCAAAAATATTATAATCCATATATATTTGCAACTTTATGAAGTAAAAATTCGAATCATACATGGAAATGGAGGTATTACAACATCGGGTTTTGACCCTTAAAACCTTAATAAAAATGTCTTATCGATTGTTGTAGAACTTCGTCTGTGTTTACATTGGGCAGTGGCCTAGGAGGAATTGGAGGTTCTTGCCTTGAAAGAAATCCACCAAGGTGTTTAAACTACATATTTTCATATGCTAAAAAAATATAGTAATAAAAAATAGAGCGATAAAGGGACTGTAGATGTAATTTCATGTGACTTTCGATTCTAAAAGTGACATGCATATTTAACAGCGGTACCCTTTAAGCCTTAGTTTTTTGAAAAATATTAAATTTCTAATATTAAAAGTAGACAATTTTACATTGCAGTCTCTGTACACATATGATTTTCGGATTTATGCAGCAGATACCGCAAATGAAATTGACAATGAAATAACGTTAACGGTCCCTTCAATAATAAGAATATCTGTGATGATTTATATTTAGAGCAGGGTCAGGGCCTAGAGGAAGATGGAGAGAAACTTTGACGAGCAACAAACTCTAAACAACTTAAACTACAGAATTGCAAAGTAGAATTGCAAAGTTACGGATGAGAAAAAAATTATAGATTTTCATTTGTAATTATCTCAAAGTGAGACAAAATTTCAATCTACAACAGTAATCTAGAAAGTTTTGTCTAACCAAGTGTGTATACTGAATTAGATGTCCATGTCTTGTTTTTGTTTTTTAACTATTTTCAATTTTGGTTTCTATGGAAAAGTGACATATGTTATTGTATCAATTTTTTCAAGGGCTTTTTCGAAAATAAATCTTAGATCTGTAGCTTAAATAGTAAAAAAGTTATTGACTATTTTTAATTTTTTTGAAACACTGACCAACTGTTTGACCGTCCTCCACCCTACCCTATTCATGAAATAATTTTTATTACAAAAATTGCTCACAACTATATAGAGTTGAACAAAGTGTGTATCCGATCCCACCAATGGAAGGGTGTCAGCAGAGCTCTCTAAGTCTGTTGAGAGAAAGGGCGCTATGTAGGCTGTACTAGATATAGAAGTCTATACAAGGCCACTTCTCTGCACAACTGAGTGGAAAGCACTCACAATATATACAGGGTGTCCCACATCAAATTAGACCGCGTCAATGGGTCTAAATTACAATTTGGGGGATAAATCAGAAAATTTAAGAAAATGAATCCATTTTATAAATCTAATAAGGCAAATAGAATTTTTTTTTTGCTGCAAATGCTAGATTTTTTAGTATTTTGTGCGTATTTTGGCGTTAAAGATTGGAGATAATCTAAAATGATATGGGTTACTCTGTATAATATAGAATAACAGGTGGCAGCATTTGGTTTGGAAAGTGTTGGACTGTGGAGGTTATGCAGTACAATACATAAATGTCCAGATGTTCAGTAATCTTGGGGGGGGAGGGGGGGTTTTTAAGATTCACTTTCCAAACTTTCTCTTGTTATTTTATTATATTTACTTCAGTCATCAATTAATCAAACATGTATTTTCAAAACTGTTTCAAATAGTTGTCTCCCATACAAAATGCGAAACGGAAAACCAAAACAAAATGAAAATAATTGGGCCCCAGCAAGCATACAGAAATGTATTTTTTCACATTAAATGCTTGTTATCTGTGTAACTTCAAAATACAAGTAATTACCGATTATAACATGCAAAAAAATGTGCACATTAAGGTGGCCATAGCACTTGGCCAACAAGTCTGTCCTTCTAAATTTTAAACCTTGATTATAAAAACTAAAAACAATAAAAATGTCATAATTCTAGCGTAAACTGTTTTTAATCATGATAGGGTTAAGGTTACTGGGTATCTATAAATAGCACAACTTTAACATAAGGAGCAACCTTAAAAAATAATGCGCAGACAGTTTGAAAATGTAATAAAGTTTTTATTTCTTTAAATTTACTTTAATTTATTTTCGTCATTTTTGTTAACAACTTTTATAAACACCAAGTTATAGTATTACAGTATTAAGTATTTGTCAATATATGGTGTTTCTTCATAATATTGTTTATTTAGCAGTTAATGGATTTCCAAGTAGCCAGACCTCGTTCAATAATCCACCTAAAAAAATGTCATAATCATGTGCGAACCATAGAAAATGATAGTGTATAATCTATACAGGGTGTTGCCAAAAGAGGATAAGGACGCTTTTTGAGCGATTGCCTTTTTCATGTATTACAAATACTCAAATTTATGTGATATGTACTGGTTACAATGAATTCTGAAGAGGGTGTTTTTCCATGCAATTTTTTTTAAACAGTGGGAACACTACCAATCCCAAAATATATAAAATATTATATGTTCTCAATTTTTTAAAAGTGTACATTTTCGACAGGAAATGTATTATTTGAAATTGAGAGCAACCAAAATTCTGATTTGTTTACCCTCGATAAAAGCCGGAAAAAAATAGTTAAATTTATGGTCAAGCCCAATTTTGAATGCTTAAAAAGTTTCTAAAATCTTCCTTTCTTGAGGTTGAAAAAGTAAAACAATTGATTTAAAAAAATCTCGAATCATTGCAGCATATATTTAATAGTTTACACATTTTAATTTTCCAAAATGGTTGTATTTTATATAGTACATTATTGTCAAAATAAAACAGTTTTTTCGTTTTTTTAGTCTATAATACTTCAATACTTAAATAGCATTCCTAAAAAATGCAGAGGCATGCCGTTTTTTGTACGCATCAGTTGTTGCTTGTAAAACAAATTGTTCGGTTTTTAACAATTGTTTGTTGGATTAGTAAATTTTTTCAGCAATCGGTGTTTTTAGCTTCAAGTAGATAAAAGCGGTGTTTTTAACTTTAAGCGGTTGAAAATGGAGATGGCCCGTTCGTAAAAATTTGTCCGGTTTCAGAATTATCATTAATTCATTTTGTTTTGTCAACAATCGTTTAATTGAATTGTTCCATCAAGAAAATCATTTGTTATAAAACATAATAAGTTCGTTCGAAAACAATGTTTCTTAACACTGTTCGTTCAGAAAATTTTGTTCAAAAGTTCAATTTAAACATTTCTAGATAAAGGGTTGATTACTTACTTAACGATATCTAGTATAGAAGTTCCTATAAAGAGCCCAATGTATCCACCAATAGCTATGATTATACCATCCCAGCCATACATCAGTACCTCCTAGCAAAATAATTTAAAATTTAAAGAATTTTAAAAATGTTTATAGAAAGACCTTAGCATAGAACAGTTTTCCCCCAGACCCTTCGGCCTGTTAAGCTAAGATCAATAAATCTTGTTTTTTCTTTATGTATTTGGCTTAAGATTTATTCGGTCTCTGAAATGTAACAATGATGGTTTTCGGTTGGTCAGAATTAATAGTGTTAAACCAAATTTTTAAACTTTTCAATGAAAACAATACAATCTTTTAATTATTGAAACTTAATTTTAAGATTAAGGCAAAAAACACTTCACCTTGGTTTCCCTGACTTTTTCAGGCATTCCATTGATAGTTAGACTGGTTGTATCAGCACCCTTTATCACAAATAAACTTATTACTGGGCACATTTATAATTTTCTAACCCTCATATTACAACCTTCTGTCGTAAATTTGATATTTTAAACTACTGATTCTGGTAAAATTGACTTAATAAAGTTTGAAATATCAATGGTTTACATAATCAAGGTACAATGATAAAGAGATTAGCCAAATTTAGTTTGCGCCGATTGTTAATTTTTTTTAAGAAAAATAATACCTGTACATCTTTGCAACAAAAAAAACACATATCGTATTATAGAAAAAAAGCGCTTAACATCAGATTTAAAAAGCCCTCAAAATTAGTTCTTTAAAAAAATATTTCAAAAAATTAGAAAATACATTGGTTCAATAAGATTAAATTTTTAATTATTTACTGTTTTCACTTTACCGTTTGGGAGTTTTCCATTGGATAGCTTTCCTCAGTCCATCTACAGACTGGCATACACTGAACACAAATTATTATAAAATTATCAGTCCATCTACAGACTGGCATACACTGAATACAAATTATTATAAAATTATCAGTGTCCGAATTTAATTAATTTAAGCCGTGTCTCAAATCCCCAAAAAGTAAAAACTGGTTTCAATTAAACGCCGGCTTAAATCTGGAAACATTAAATACAATTTTATGGAACCAACTACATTTGAGCCGCAGCTTAAATTTAAGCCGCGTCTGCAATTCTTTAAATTCGGCCTCAGTTAGATTATTTTCTTTGTCGGTCAAATGTATAAGAATTGTTAATTTCGAAAGCTGGTCTTTGGGGTGTGAAAAAATCTTGCTATTTTCAATCATATTGATTGATTGTTGATAAAGAGATATTGAAAAGAACTAAATGTTTTGAATTTCTATAATATAGTCAAATAAAGGAATTGAATATTTGCCACAGTTCCAGCTACTGCACTTTTAAATTAATTTATCAGCTAATATTTTACTTAAACATTTTATGTTTATTGTTCAAAGTTTAAAGATAATTAACGATATATTGAAGATAATTAGGTGCTTACATCTTCTTTGGATGCACATTTATTTTGAAGTAGGCCAAATCTTCCATTAGAAAGATTATTATTCCAAATCGTGATGCTGTCATTCTATGGTAGAAAAATCTTTTAAATGGTTAAAAGTAAGACCATAAAATTTGAAAAAGATAAGATCTTCGTCAAACATTTAGTTATTCTATTCTTAGTTTAGATTACTGTCCCTTTACCTTAATTAAAAAATAATGATACAGCCTCTTAAAAAGTATAAAAAAAGAGTATTTAACATCTAAACCAAGAATTGTATTGAAAAGATTTCCCTTGTTGCACTTCTCCATGTTAAGGTCAGAAAACATGTTTATTCCAATAGGTTCACATTTCATCTAAACAATTACAAACATAAATATATATATATACTCATTTTTTTCCTTTTAAATATTCAAAAATTTTACTGTGTTTTTTATTTACTGACAGTTTCTAAAGAAATTGTTGGTCTCAAAAACAGATTGAAAAACATTTTCTTATTTATTTCTTTTTCAGTTTTTAAACTTCACATTTTATTAAAAAGGAATTATACTAAGCATAATGTTTCCCGCCGAATGACGATCCTCATGCAATTTTTTTTTTATTTTGTCCATTCATAAACCTTTCCTAGGGCCATGTGATGTCCCACACAAAAGTTGGGCCCGATCGGTTCAACCGTTATTGGATACAAACAAACACCCAGACAGACAAGCAAAGTAAATAAATAGATTAAGTTTATTTTCTTACAGTAAGATGAAATTATTATTTTTTATTTATTAAAATCTATAAAATCTTTAATTTATGTAATGTCTCCATGATGATTGGTAAAAAAATGTGATATTAAAAAATTCAGTGTAACAAAAACTGCTCAATGTGTATATTTGGCCTTTTTTTGTTTTCATATTATAAAATATTTATAACATAAGAAACATTCAGTTCAAAAATCTAAGGGAGTTAAGAATTTAAATTGTTATAATTTTTTAACTCTAAATTTTGTTCAAAAACATTTGATGTTTATTTATATTCACCAAATCAATTATTTTTATTTTTTTAAAAGTGGCTCATTATAAAAATGGTTCCCCCACCTCGTACAGTTTAACTGAAATGCTAACCCCACTTCGCAGGAATAATTAAGAAAATCAATTTTTAAATGTTGTCCTTATATGTCTGATATTCTCTCAGCCTAGTGTTTGTTCTGTCTGGATGATGTGACCTTAGATCTTTCAAACTATGATTCTGAATCAAATAATCTAATTTTGAATCATCACAGGTTTACACCAACACAGGTTGCAAAAAAAGAGTAACCTCGTGAATCGATAATCGTGAAATCGCTCATCTGTATTCATAAAATTGTTTCTTTTTTTGTGCAAACTCTCCTGTATGGTGTTTTAACAATAATTTTTGAAAATTTGTATTTTTTTTTGGTACTCGACCAATGGCCCAAAAGAAAATTCAAGAACCTTTGTTTCTCTCAAAATCAAAAGTTCAGAAAATCAAAAATGTGTATATAAATTATTTTATAGAAATTTTAAAAAATTTAATGATTAAATTAAAGAATCACAGAAAATTTGCAAAATTGTAATAAGAAAATTCACAATTTTTAGTTTTGGTCTAATTTTGAAGGAAAATATTCTCTTACTCCTTTTGCACCAGGCGCCGCAAATCACACTTTTTTTGGTTCACCCTGTATAGTAGATTATGTGTTTTTTTAAATATCAATCTTGGCATTAAATATTTCTTAAAATCTCCTTATTTCATTTATTAAAAATCTCAACACATTGAAATTCACCTGTTCTTTTCGTACAAAATTTTCCAGAATCCTTCGTTTATATAAGTTTGTGTCAGTTTCATGAAAACAGTTCTCCCTAGATTACTATTCTTGCGACTTTGTATATTTGATATTTTTCCACAGCTCAAAATTACCTTTTATAGGCTAGATATCCTTTTGTGGGCAAGAGGTTAAATTTCTCCCTAGAAATGCCCAGTCTAGGGTTTTCAGATGAATGATTACTGAAGAAAAAAATTAAATGTTGATAAGAATCAACAAAGAACTGTGTTTTTTTTCAAAAATTGACTTACATAATTTTTTAGTTGGTGAAAATGTGGGAAACGGCCTAAACAATGAACTAAATCAAGTATTAAATGGGTTAATGTATTAATTCAAATTTTGTTTAATTTGGAAAAAAGTAACAATTCTTTTTTAGTTGTCTATGTAAAGAAAAGTAATCAACATTTTTTCCATGTGTTTGCATGCAATATATATATATACTTATATCTGCTATAACTGAAACCTGGTTTTTGGTAAAATATAGACCTCATAACTACTATTTTGCTTAAATCTTAGATTCCATCCTATGAAATTAAATCATATGAACTAACAATGACGTTTAAAGGCTTTTTAATTGTTATAAATGATTTGATGGATTGTATATATTAATATATTTGATAGTAATAATAAAAACGGAAACATTTGAATCGATGATAGATTTCATTGATTGATTGAGTTTAAAGATTTGATTTATTTAATTGCTTTTAAACACTCATCTGTATGTATTTTATTCCATTCTATTTTACATTAATGTATTTTTGTTCATTAACCATCTCAAAATTTGCAGCTTTTCCCGTTCGGTAACCTAGAACTTGATAATGGAATGTTAACCAGCCCTATCATAAGACCTACCCTCAGACGTTACTTCTTGTGTCGCTGTTTCATTGGTTGATAAGCTGAAGCACCGACCATAGTGTGTATCAACTTCACGTACTTTTACTTCGACTGAAATCATGGAAATTATTTGGAAACCTGGACGATACAAGTTTTATTAGGTGGTGGGATTTTTTAGGTATAGTATCGCCAATAAATCACTATCAATATGTAATATCAAATATAAATCACCTTGACGTGCAGGACTTTAATTGTGGCATAGTTGTTTAAATGTTCGTCAAAATGATGAAAAATTGAAGTTTGCAGTAGCATATTTGGTTCCCTACATTGGAGGGAAATTGTTTCAGCGGAGGGAATGCACAATTATGATTAATGACTTCATTGAAGGGATGTTAATTAACACCTGGAACACTAATTACTCTATGATATGGATTGTAATTTACACTCAGAACACCAGTTACTTCATCGGAGTAATAAGTGTTCCAATTGTTAATTAAAATCCCTCTGATGAAGTAATTATTGTCCTGAGTGTTATTAATCATCCCTCCGATGGAGTAATTAGTGTCCTGAGTGTTAATAATCATCCCTCGGTTGAAGTAATTAGTGTCCTGAGTGTTAATAATAATCCTTCCGATGGAGTAATTAGTGTCCTAAGTGTTAATTAATCATCCCTCTGATGGAGTAATTAGTGTCCTGAGTGCTAATTACCATCCCTCTGATGGAGTAATTAGTGTCCTGAGTGCTAATTACCATCCCTCTGATGGAGTAATTAGTGTCCTGAGCGTTTTTTACCATCACTCCGATAGAATATTATAGTGTCCTGAGTGTTACCATCCCTCTGATGGAGTAATTAGTGTCCTTAGTGTTAATCAACATCCCTCCGATGGAATATTTAGTGTCCCAAGTGTTAATTACCATCCCTCCAATGGAGTAATTAATGTCCTGCATGTTAAATTACATCCCTTCAATGGAGTAATTAGTAACCTGAGTATTAATAAGTTTATTTATAATAGTATCATTTTGGTTTTTGGGGATGTATTTATTTACAAAACTATTATTTTGGTTTAGAGTTTGTTTGAAAGATAATTTTAAAGCCTATTCAAATTAAATTTTATTTCGAGCTTTGAGAACGACACAAATATATTCTTAAAATGCGAGAACTTTTGAGGTGTAGAGAAAATTTGAGTCCAACACTTTTAACACTGTGCCAAATATGTAGGTATTTTTATGAAATGCTGTGTACTTGTCTCATGAATGGTTATTTTTAGATATAAATAATAAAATTTTTGATAAGGCATAAAAAAATAACAACAGTTTCTGTATTATTCTTGTTTAAATAAATTTGTTTTTTACATTTTAGCGTGATGATTACTTTAAAATAGCACCGTTTAGATGAAAAATTTCACTATGCTGTATGCATGAATGAAAAAATACGCAATATAGGTTAATAAAATCAAAACCATATTTGACTTTGCATAAACTTACATTTCGGCAATGGAAAAAATGGATTAGGCAACAAAACATCTCCGTTGGAATCAGCACACATTTTGAATTCTCCTCTTTACAAATATTCAGATTCAAAATAATGATAACAAATTTCATGGTATTGTCAAGTTGTCTTAGGGCACTTCATGCTTAATCACAATTAGGGGGGGGAGGGTAAAAAACACCTCAACCCATCTATACTAGACAAAAGTAGCCCATTCGGAAAAGGGTTAAATATTAATTCAAAGTGAAAAAGATAAATCATATAAAGTGTGACAGGAGGCGGGGGGGGGGGTCCTTTTATGGAAATTACAAAATACTTATATTTGACCCTTATCAAAATATCTTAAAAGATCAATATTAAAAAAATAGAAAGTTCTATTATTTTCAATTCCTTGCATAAAAATTGCACATGTCCAGAACATCCGAGAGTTCTGGAACATGGTTGCTCACATTGTTTATGATGGTCTCTTCCAGCACCTTCTAAAAATGAATGAACTTTTACAGAAAATTAAAGATAACACAATTATAAAATGCATTTAGTAGAGCATGAACAAATGGCGTGCAGCTTAAAATCATTTAATTTTTAAAAAACCCATTTAAGGGGTGAGCTTAAAGTTATCATCAATGCATAGATGGCAATGCCCGTTTCAAATTTGGTATCTTTTTCTGATTAATAACTTGGGAGATATTGTCGTTTTCTAGGTTTAAAAGTGTTTGATTCTTTTAATTCATTTATGTTTTACTGCAGTAGAAATACACAAGTCACTTTTTATATCCCCCAATATAATCAGTATTAAAAACTCTAAACCATTATCTAATTTACACTTAATCACACAAAGCTTTTAAAGGTACTGAGTGAATCAGGCAATTTAATCTTTGCATGGAGGGTCACTTGAAATTACGCTTACAGTTCTTTAAATGGAAAAAGTATTGCCTGAATTTTATCATGATACTTCATACATACTTCATTCAAAAGATGATATTTTTAAATTCAGTTATTTGGCATTTTATTTTATAGAAACAGAGAAACAGAAAGAAAACACTTTTGTGTTTTCAATCCCGGGAATAAATGGTTGTCCGTAGCTATTGCTGCACTCTTGCGGAATAGTTTAATTTATGTGTAGATTTAACCTGTTCGTACCCTACAATTTTTCCAATTCTTATGACTTTGCGACCTAATGGTGCAGAACTCTAATTATTGTATAGTTAGATTTGTCATCAAATTGGCCGGATTCATAATTTAAAATATCAAAAGTTTACGATATTATGTTAGGAAAATAATATAGGAAAAGAAAATTTTAAATTGCGATTATTGTTCAAATCCAATAACAGCTGTTAAAGAGTTTAAGATTTTCACACAAACATTTTGACCTCATGCACTTTAACTTGCCTTAAAATTCTGAAAAGTTTTATTGTAGTCATTGCCTCCATCTTCTAGTGCAATGTTTGTAAAGAATATTCCAAATGAAGTTGTTGTTGTTGTATGTTGGCAAACGGTGATCTAATAAAATAATTTAAAAATATTTTTTGCATTGTCTAACTTTCTTTGATCGAGTAATGATTAAAAATATTAAACCTTGTTCTCTAAAAAACCGAATAAGAAAATATCTGAACAAGAACTGTTGTTAACGAGAAAAAATATTTTTTAGCATTTATAACAAAAAATAGTTAATTTTCTTCATGTCAGAAACAAAATTAAGAAATCATGAGGCAATCCAGACGGAAATACAATTTAAAAAATGTTTAATTATCACTTATATTATTTTCTCTATAAGGTTTGGAATATCATCCAAACCAAATTGTTAAAAAAAATTGTTTGCAAAAGAAAGACAGCCCCTTTAAGTAAACTGAATCAGTCCAGTACAAAATATGTCTTTGAAAAGTGTTTAATTTATTAATGAAGTATTGACGACATTCTGTTGCAATTTTGTTTTCTAATCAGCACAGACAAACACAACATTTAAAAAAGAAGGAAGATGTTGAAAAGAATTAAATTTTTCATAGATTTTCTCATGGTTCTAGAGTCTGATATTGATGAAGAAGTATTCCCTCCAGAAACTGTATTTATAGGTCTAGAGTCTAATATTGATGAAATATTACCTCTGGAAACTGTATTTATAGTTCTAGAGTCTAAAATTGATGAAATATTACCTCCGGAAACTGTATTTATTGTTCTAGAGTCCAATATTGATGAAATATAACCTCTGGAAACTGTATTTATGGTTTTAGAGTCTAATATGGATGAAATACTACCTCTGGAAACTGTATTTATGGTTCTAAAGTCTAATATTTATGAAATATTACCTCTGGAAACTGTATTATGGTTTTAGAGTCTAATATTGATGAAATATTACCTCTGGAAACTGTATTTATGGTTCATGAGTCTGATATTTATGAAATATTACCTCTGGAAACTGTATTTATGGTTCAAGAGTCTAATATTGATGAATAAATTACCTGAAAACTGCACTATGGTCCTTATAACTGAAATATTACCTCTAGAACCTGTATTTATTGTTCTAAAGTCTAATAATGATGAAATATTACCTCTGGAAACTGTATTTATGGTTCTAGAGTCCAATATTGATGAAATAAAACCTCTGGAAACTGTTTTTATAGTTATAAAGTCTAATATTGATGAATATTACCTCTGGAAACTGTATTATGGTTTTAGAGTCTAATATTGGTGAAATATTACCTCTGGAAACTGTATTTATGGTTCTAGAGTCTAATAATGATGGAATATTACCTCTGGAAACTGTATTTATGGGTCTAGAGTCTATATTGATAAAATATTACATCTGGAAACTGTATTTATGGCTCGAGAGTCCAATATTGATGAATAAATTACCTCTGGAAACTTTATTTATGGTTCTAAAGTCTAATATTGATGAAATATTACCTCTGGAAACTGTATTTATGGTTCTAAAGTCTAATATTTATGAAATATTACCTCTTGAAACTGTATTTATGGTTTTAGAGTCTAATATTGATGAAGTATTACCTCTGGAAACTGTATTTATGGCTCCAGAGTCTATGTTGATAAAATATTACCTCTGGAAACTGTATTTATGGTTCGAGAGTCCAATATTGATGAATAAATTACCTCCGAAAACTGTATTTATTGTTCTAGAGTCCAATATTGATGAAATATAACCTCTGGAAACTGTATTATGGTTTTAAAGTCTAATATAGATGAAATATTACCTCTGGAAACTGTATTATGGTTCTAGAGTCTAATATTGATTAAATATTACCTCTAAAAACTGTATTTATGGGTGTAGAGTCTTTTTTGATAAAATATTACTTCTTGAAACTATATTTATGGTCTTATATTCTAATATTGATGAAATATTACCCCTGGAAACTGTATTTATGGGTCTAGAGTCTAATATTGATGAAATATTACCGCTGGAAACTTTATTTATGGTTATATAATCTAATAATGATGAAATACTACCTCTGGAAACTGTATTTATGGTTATATAGTCTAATAGTGATGAAATACTACCTCTGGAAACTGTATTTATGGTTATATAGTCTAAAAGTTATGAAATATGACCTCTGTTATCTGTATTTACAGTTATGTAGTCTAATATTGATGAAATATTACCTCTGGAAACTGTATTGGTCCTGGATCATCAACAAGGAGCACCTCGTAATGGGAGTTCCCTGAAACAGGAACTTTAGGTTTAGTTGATGGTTTTTAACACATTCTGAATTATAAAGATTGTATACATTGATTTTTAAATGATGAAGAAATTCTGATAACAATGTTTAAGAGAAGGTGGTGGATTTGTTTCTTTTCGTAACATTTAGCCCAACTGTTACACTGGAAGGAGAGTGCAAAACAGTGTAAACGTGAAGACAGCTAAGCCTATTGAGCCGAAATGATTACTTTTTGTGTCACATGACCCACCAAGGAAAGGTTTATGACCGCTCAAAATTTAAAAAGGCTACTTAGAAAAACTTGTTTTATAAGATTGTTAGTTCATGTTGTGAAAAGAAAAAAAATGGCGGCCTCATTAAAATTTTAGAGGAAAAACGAACGCAAAGCCCGCCTGAAATGCCTAAAACTTAAAAATATTTTGGACTCTGATTATTATCAAAGTTTCATGTTTATTACAAAGTAAATGACAATTGTTCATGGGAGCCCATTAATATTTGAATAAGGTAAAAATAAAAATCTAACCTTCGAGAAAATCAAAAACAACAGTTTTCGAGAAATGTACCATCAAAACTGCAGGTCTTACATTATCCCTTTTTATAACTTTTTGTGTAATTTTATTGTGAAATATTTTGATATTACTTCTTAAAACAAAATAAGGGTTAATTTCCTATAGCTGTAATCTCAGCTACCCTAAATAACAATGTCTCTAAGGAAGGCATGTTTCTAAAAACTATTAACTGAATTAATACTTATAATTTATTGGTGTCTGCATAAATTACTTCTGATTTCTGTTTGAATTGAAAAGATCAGAAATATATGATGTTCCATGAATATGAAATATCCAAATTTTTCATATTTCATTTCTATTCTTAGTTTTCTTTTGGTTAGAAAATTGTGTAACTCTCAATAAAATGTGCAAAGAAACTGATTACTCTCTCAAATTTAACTTTAAATACTTTGCAAGCTGATGGCTTAGATCATTTTATATTTCAAGTTATCAGTTCAAGTAGATAAAAGTTTGAAATATCAAATTTTTACACCAGCAGGGACCGAATTTTGTGAATTGGAGAGGTCGCTAAACTATACTAATATCCTGAATCTCCAATTCAAGTCCTCATGCATCATTAACTTTAAATGGATGATTTAAGATTTGAACTGGCGCGGTAGGTATTTCAGCGACCTAGCTCTAATTCGGTCAAAGATTGCAGAGATGAAAATTTTAAAAGTAGAGTTGGAGGCCGGTGTTCAATAGAAATTTAGGGATATAAAAATAGTATCTCTTAAAAATGTGCGAACGCTGTTATCTAAATATATTCAATTATAATGACTTTCTAATAGCTTAAGTTATGGGGAACTAAGCTAATTCAGGTTGGGTTAAACCTCCCAATACAAATATTGAATTAAGCTCTTATTAAAGAGATCGAGTGTCACCTAGCAAAAATGAAGAGAAAATAACATTATAAATAATTTTAGAAATGTAGATAGTTTAAGAATAATTTTTTGTTTAACCACAAAACGGGTTTAGCCCTTTATAATAAATTCAGGGGAAGAAATAATCATGTTCTGAATATGGTTAAAATTCCCTTTAATTACAAATTATGAATATTGCACATTACGAAAGTATTAGATATTGGCGTTTCTTGAACAAACATTGAAGTAGAATTATAAAAGGGTGATATTGCCTAAGCTTACACTAAAAAAACTAATGTTTTATCATGTTTGTAAAATCGAACAACCGGTTTTTGAGATACTGAACATGTTTCTCATAATTTTGAATACGGTAGGCGATTATATAAATTCAATTAATACAAATTTTTCATTAAGTTTTTGACACCTATCTCAAATTACAATTTTATAAGTAATAAAAGAGAAGCTTTTTACAATGATAACTTCTCTTTGTTTCCATGTTTTTGTGTATCCATGCTGTTTAAAAACTTGATATAAATCAAAATTGAAATCGTCTTTATTATAATGATATATTCGCCTACCACCGTAAATTTTAAGCGTGTGGAAGAGGAAAACGATACGGAATGCATATAGCATTCGATGTTATTACTAAGCAAATAGTTTTACTAGACACTCATTAAATTACTTTTAAAGTGAAATTGGTTTGAGTGTACTGAACAATTGCAGTGTCTCGTGTTCATTGGACTATTCAAAGTCATAACTTGAATCTAAAAGTCGTCTTCTATTTTCTTGTTCTCGCTGTACATTTGTTTAAAAAGTTGTTTATTTTTTTCTTATTTATTTTACTCCCAATGCGTCATACAAAATTCGTATATTAATCTGGATCTGTTACTGAAAACAAAACCTAGCTTTATGGATTAAAATCAACGAAACAGGTTAAATTAAAAAAAAATAGAGAATAATAATTATATGCCAAAATTATTTTTAAAAGCTGGTAAATACAAAAACTTGTACCTATGAAGCAGGTTGGATATGAATTTGCAGAGTCGTCTCCAAATTCTCATTCATCGTGGAATATGGGCTCTTAATTAAGAAGAAGATTCAAAAATACTTAAAAGTTTTTTGAAAAATTACATGATATTGCAATAAAACTGAATCTGAAGTTGGGTTTATTAAATAGGAATTTGTTGAACTAGAAATGGCTAGTTGAACTACAAAGCGAGTAAAAAAAATGGTTTCACTTTCGTCTTGTGCAATATCATACTTTTTTGTGCAGTTAATATTGTTTATATATAAACTACAGGGTGTCCCAAAAAACATGGGAATTCAGTGACGAATTCGATATCGTCTTTGTTATGAATTAGCATTATGTAATACCTAATTTCAAAAGCCATAATATTGTTATGTCTGCTAGAGTTTATTTTATGAAAAGGGTAAACGACTGTAAAGATGTGTCTATAATGTCCCCGCAAGATGAACAGTGAAGACGGACAAGTTAACTCTGTTTGTACTCTGCAATTTTCTTGTTTTACTAAGTACAACCGTATGCAGTCAAAACATAAACAAACAAAATGTGAACATAGCAGACGAAACTCTTACAGATTACAGCTTTCTCCCTAGGTATCACTATACTAAATCAAAGAATTATTTAAAAAGACGATATCGAATTCGTCACTGAATTCCCATGTTTATTCGGACACCCTGTATTTTTAAAATTGTTTGTTGATCGGTATATCCACGTCACTCCGGTTCATTTCATTTATCGGGCCGATTTTAAATCAGCTAGAGCAAGCTGTACAGTACAATGATTGATTGATTTGATATATTTATAATAACAAATTTTAGATTTTTATACTCTTTTTATAATTTGATAAAAAAGTTAGTTTGGATCTTTATCTTGGGCCATGTAAGTTTTAAGGAGACAAAAAATATGAATAACGGTACATACAGTGATAACCAGAAATCTCAGAAATTTAATAAGAAGTCGAATGTAGACTCAAGTTATGATTTAAATAGTCTAATGAGCAGGATGCGCAGCCATTGTGTCGTGTAATTAGACCAATTTCATTTAATATGTAAATTAACAATTTACAAGTAAAGCTTTTTGCTTTGTAACGTCAAATATACCTCAGAGTGCTTTAATGTCGTCTTCCTATTCTGGTTAGCACTGTCGTCTTCCTATTCTGGTTATCACTGTAGTTTAACTGCTTTTTGCTTTTCATAAAACCCAAGGAGATATTGAATAGAAGAAGGGGGCGATAGGGTTTCCGTACACTTTGCTGTGACGTTTTTGGACTGCTGAAGAACTAGTTTTTGCGCAACAACAATAACAAAGGCAGCCGATCTAATGTAAACAAACATGAGTTAGTAAGCTGTGAAAGTAGTATTATCTTGCTAAAAAAGATTGAAAAAGTTAAGGATTTTAGTTTTATACGAAAAGAACCTTATTACAGCGACATTTTCAATCAAATTCAAGGTTATCCCCCCCCCCCCNTTATTGTTGCTACGCAAAAACTAGTTCTTCAGCAGTCCAATAACGTCACTGCAAAGTACAGAAACCCTATCTCCCCCTCCGTCTATTCAATATCTCCTTGATAAAACCCAACCTTTGTTTCATCTAGTCTGTAGTCTGTACTATATATATTATACATGTATGTGTTTGCGAGTTCACAAAAGTGAAATTTTGATGACCGTCCGTTTATCTCTACTCGTATCTTGAATATTGCGTGGTGTGTGGATTCAAGGAAAGTAAAAAGGGAAAATTCTAATTAATGAAACCAAAGCGTACAGTAATCATCATAATGGTAAACGCTGGTCTAAACTTTTAAGAAAGGGCAAGCGGGAGAATGCAACTTAAATGTTTCGAAGGAAATCTATCGGTTAAATATAAAAAGTACTAAAATTTTAGTTTCACTGTTTGTAACGTTTTGTTCTAAAAATCTAACCTTCATAATGACGAACGCTTTGTCCAATGATCATAACGTTAGGATACCTCTTGAATGTTTATGTCGATTTTGATGATGTCCTAATTTTGAAAAAAATGTCTATTTTTTCTAAATGCTTTGAATTTTGATGTTTCTTCTTTCAGCGTAAGACATTATGGATTACACACTTTAAAGATTATAACTGCAACATCCTTTCTTGGTAAATGAAGACCAGATTTTTGTATTTAGAGCAGTTGTATCTAAACATTCTTTCGATTTTCATGATTTGCATCTTGTAAAATTTCGAAACAGGGTGAATTTTTATTTTTCGGTTGACAAAAAACGTATTTTTCTGGTTTAAATGAAAGCAAAGCTACCTGAGGAAGGCTGGAGGGGAAGGGTGCTAGATGCTGCTCCAAATAAAATTTAAATGTGCGAGTGCGAAACTTTTTATTTGAAAGGAATAGATGAGACATGGCTAAATCCAAAATGTTTGTTTGTTCAAAAAAGAGTGAAAACATATAGGGTTGTATTATACAAGAAATCTAATAAATTCAAGTATAACCCTCCATGCAAATATGACAATGCCCGATTCAAAGCGGTGTCATCAATAAGAAATCAATATTTATCATTGTGAGAAATGATTATTTTTAATAGTGGTTTCTCTACTAATGTCACTTGCGCAGAAAAATATAAAGGAAGTATCAGAATCAAACAATTTTAAAATTAGACAAATGTCAATATCTTTTACATTTTTGATCAGGTACAGGGTTCAAGGGTTAAGTTGTGAAAATCAGCCATTGCATGAAGGGTCACTTGAAATTACGCTTACAATCCTTTTTAATGTTTTTTAATAATTAAAGTAGAAAATTAGTATGAAAAGATTAAAATAATAAAACAATAAAACTTATTGTATATTCGATTCATATTTTAAGAATTTAAAAACATATTAATGAATTTGGCTTAATTTGTTTAAACTAAAATTAGATATTTGACAGTATCTAAAAGTGACGTAACATGACTTAAATGAAACGAAATTGCAATATTTTTGAGAGAAGAGAAATGAAAGTAGGTTAAACGTCGTAAATTTTAGTTTGAGACTAATTCATTATTTTCATTAACCAGCGTGCCCATAGTATTAAATTCAGGGATGATTTTTAATTTAAGAATGAAAATGAATTTGAAAATTTCTCTTTTTATAAATTTTAACGTTTTAATGCTTTTTCTTCCGTTCAGAAATAAATGATAAATTTCAACCCTGCGTTAAATAAATAAGTGAATCAGTGATATTATGAATAACTGTGATGAGTGTTAACCCCTGAATTCTAGTGATAAGGTGAAGAGTGTTTAGCCCTGTAATTAAGGTTTGGGTTTAGGGTCGTGCTCTTCAGTCAAGCAGTAGTGAAGTTTCTATACTGTGAATAGTGAAACCAGTGGCCTGTCCCAGTCTAATAAACTTATACAGGTTCGTAGTTCAAAAACCTACAGGATGTCTTAAAATAAACTTACACAGTTTTCTAGTTCACACACCTACAGAGTACAGTTTGTCTTAATATAAAACTTGGCTGTTTCGTAATTCACTCGCTTACAGGGTGTTTTAAATAAGCTAATACATGTCCGTAGCTCACACATATACAGTACAGGGTGTTTAAAATAAAAACTTAAACTGGTTCGTAGTTCATTCATCTACAGGATGTTTAATTAAATAAAATTATACATGTGTGCAGTTCACACATCTACAGAGTGTTTCAAAATGAACCTGTATTTGTCGTAGTTCACACAACTACAGGGTGTCTAAAAATTAATCGAAACACGTTCGTTGTGATCACATCTACAGTGTATCTTAAAATAAACGTTTACAGCCCAAACTTAACTGGGTGAACTTATTTTTGCAAGCGGCAATGTAAAACAAAAATATTCAAACAGTGTTTTCAGGGACTCAAGTCTAATTTCTTCCTTCTTAAATTGTTAAAGCCGTAAGTAATTTTTACGAAGTAACTGGCCCTGGAAATTATCCGTTTTTCGAGAGAAAAACAGGAACTTCTCTTTCATGTGCCAAGATGAGGTTGAGTCGATAATTAAATAGAGGTTTTGTTTTAATTTCGTCTCTTTTCTCTCTAATAAGATAATTGAAATACAATGCAAATTAGACCTTTCTTTCAAAAGATTCAATTCCAAGTAAAAATCTTGAGATTAAAATATTTATAAACTTTTTAGACAATTTGCCGTTGGTTATGAACACCCTTATCTATGAATTGATTATTGAAGATTTAACAGTTTTAAAACTATCTTTGACATCATGACGTGTGGCTAGACACGGTAGTCGTCAAGATGATTTAGAGTATAAACTTTAGACCAGTTTGATAGATAATTTAAACATTAGTTAAAAATGTGCAGTAGGATTCTCTTTTCATTTAAATTTTTTAGATAGATAGATGCTAAAATACAGTGATATCCATCAAACTCTGGATGATGACTTTAGAATTAAGTTACAGCTTTAAATAGTCCAATGAGACACTTTTCTCTAAATTACTGATTAGTGTTTAGTAAAACTATTAAATGTTGTTATAATGTCGTCTTCTTATTCCATTGATTTCCGTTTATTACTGTATAGTTGGATAAATAATCAGTTTTATTGATATAGATGGTTTTATCGTTATTGTATATATATTTGCTAAGTTCATCGCAAGTTGTAATTTAAATGCAATGCTACTATACAGATAATGCTTGCATGAGTTGAATAGAACTAAATAGCTAAATAGTAAGATAGCTATTAAATTAAAATTGTATAGAAAGTTGAATAGAAAACCCTTAAATAATTAGTAATTAATACTATAATTAGTAATTATAATTAGTTGAATAATTGGTTGGGTGTGTCTCTGGAAAAATACATATAGTGTTTCTATTCCATTTTGAATACATTCTTTGTTTAAACCATATTACCATCTTTTTATCACTATTACCTATGAGTTATGACTCCCCAAAATCAGATGCACAGTTAGTTGATTTATAAGTTGCAAAAGGAAGAAAGAAAAATTATATTTTCATTCGAATTCTCTTTCATTAAATTTGCCTTTAAGCACTTAATTTTGCCCTAAACAGGAGAAACTATGGGATAATTTTACCTCACAGGCAGTTAATTTGTTTAACACAGATAAAGACTGAGTATTTTCTGATACTACCAAAAACATTACTTCTAAAATTACAATATTTCGAAATATTGACGAGAATTCGATTTTTTATATTTCAGATTCTTGAGTCTTTCGAGTTAATCTAGTTGTTTTATCACTCAAATGTTAATTTTTATTAAACCACGTAAAACAGGATAAAATTTTTTTACGAAAATCACAATTTTTGTATAGAAAATACACAAAAAAAGATAATTCTTGAAGGTAAGTTTTAACAAAGAAATTAAACTATGCAAAATATTGAGATATCCATGAAATTTTACATGTATATAGTCATTATTTTTATGTTAATGCCCTTTACGTTTTAGTACTAACTGACGTAAAATATTTCATCTAAGAAGCAATGATTGATACATCTAAGTTTTAACGACTGACAGTCCCTTTAAGAACGAAATTTAGAAATTGTTTCCTCAGTTAAATATAAGGCGGGGGTTTAGTATAGTTTCACCACAGAAAACTGTTTAAACATGGCTCCTAGAAGTCTGGATGTAACGGGATTTCCATGTTTGCATTGTAACCTACAGTTTATCACAGGATAACTAAAAACTGCTTATAGGAACTGGCGACGTACTTTCATTCAAGTGACCTTCCATTTTTTCGAGACATTTTCGATTCACAATAGTACCCTTCAACCCTATTCCTGCTGGGGGGGGGTCAATTTGACCCCCCCCCTGTAGTTTTTTTTTACACAACTCAAAAAGTATTGGTCTGAGGCTGTTGAAATTTTCTGACTTTTCCTACATATCCAATAAGCTATATATCGATCCCAAATGATGCGGACGATCCAACACTCTAAATGCCACACAGGGACACAAACCCAACTATCAAATAAGCTATATATCGATCCCAAATGATGCGGACGATCCAACGCTCTAAATGCCACACAGGGACACAAACCCAACTATCAAATAAGCTATATATCGATCCGAAATGATGCGGACGATCCAACGCTCTAAATGCCACACATGGACACAAACCCAACTATCAAATAAGCTATATATCGATCCGAAATGATGGGGAAAATACAACACTCTAAATGCCACGCAGGGACACAAGCCTAGCTATCCAACAAGCTATATATCGATCCCAAATGATGGGGAAAATACAACACTCTAAATGCCACACAAGGACACAAGCCTAGCTATCAAACAAGCTATATATCGATCCCAAAATAGTATGGACGATCCTACCTATTTTATCAAAATCAGGATTACTCTCTCTCAGAAAACAGTTACTCTATAAACTAACTGTATTCTAATATCTTATGTTACATATTTACTGCACAGTTAAAGTTTAATGTACGTATTTATGCAAGATTAGCGAGAATAGATGTAACGTAGTTAGCCTATCTTTACACATGTTTACAGCTTAATTTAAGTATATCACATGATTGAATCTAATCATGCTACATATTCAATTTAAACGCAGTTTCAATGAATAATGTCATTATGCACCATTAATGTGCAACATACTGTAGGTTTACATAAAATGTTTACGTGATATTTGCAATATGTTTTCAAAATGATCGTTCATTTTCAATCGATTTTCGTTCGTTTTTTCAGTGAAATTGTTTGCTCAATAAAATCCTTCTTTCAGTAAAAAAATTGTTCTTACAAATTAAATTAATTGGAAATGCGGGTAACTGTTTATTTCTATAGTCTTCATAAGATACTTTTTGTTTTCAGTGATTTATTTTGTAAGCTATGAAAGTGAGTTTTGTTTTGAATTGCGGATTATACTCAAAAACAAGAAAGTAGGTTTTGTCTTGAAAATGCAACAATGTTTCAAATTCAGGATATGTTAGAAAATGGAAAACCTGACATTGTCTTGAAAATGGGCAAAAGATTTTTTATAAAAAACTAAAATTACAATTTTTATTACAAAAAAAGTTTAAAATTGGGAATTGTTGTCCTCGTCATGTTTTATAAATTGTTGGTTTTAGTTTTTACTATCGACTTTTACTCTGGATATGGGCCAGGATCACAAAAACCCAGTCTTTTAATTTGTGCCCATTCACTCAGTGTTAGAAATGGACCAAGTCTTAGTTTTGGAACTAATGGCGCCTGAACTATCAAATCTAACAGTTTGATCGAACTACCGAAAGCATTTCAAAATTATTCGAAATTATGACTAGATCTCCATTAATTTAGTTAATTCTTAAAATTCGGATTATTATTTCGAACAAAACTATTAATTTATTCGTAATGCTTTTTGTTGGTTCGGTAATAGGAAGAAAATGAAAATTTCTTTAAACAATGCAGCGTAGTCATACTTTGCGTAGAACTCTGGTTTTGAAACAGTTTCCCTGTTCTCGGTAGAATAACAGTTGTGTTGTGACCAGTAGACCTGACAGTATGCTTTAAACCTTCTTCATGCTACCCTCGTTATACAGTGCATTTATTAGTTATACCTTCTACTTTTCTCAGTTTAAGGGACTAACCACGTATTTACAAATACATTGTCATAACTTTTTACTTCATTCTGGACATTTCAGGGATAAGGTCGTTCGATTTTTTCAATTTAAATTCAATCGCGATTTGTTCAACTTAAAAACTTACAGAGTTGTTTTTTGTTCCTTTTTTATTTAAAAAGCATCTACCGACAAAAAAAAGCAAATTTCGATCGCAAGTTGCACTCACAAGGTTAAGCTCACAATGGGATAAGAACGAAACTGTTAAATATTTGTGACCCATTTTTGGGAAAGGAATGCAACGAATTCAAACATTTGTCTTTGAAAATAATCAATCTATTTCAGGCGAAACCCCAATTTTTTTAATTCGTTGATTTCTTAACCCTATTCCATCTGGGGGGGGGGTCAATTTCACCCCCCCCCTGTAGTTTTTTTTACATAACTCAAAAAGTATTGGTCTGAGGCTGTTGAAATTTTCTGACTTTTCCTACATACCCAAAGCACTTCCTTCAGGCCTAAAGCCCGGCTTTAATGCAAACGGCCTGAGTCCTCAGGCACACTGCCTGAATGACAGCTTTTTTCTGTAACAAACTAAATCTTTGTTTTGACCCACTTCCATTTGTCAAATTTTGATAAAATTTAGCTTTTTGGAAAGCCTTTGACATAAGGAAACGAATTGCACAAGTTTTGCGAGAAAAAAATTGCAAATTTTTTGCAAAAAACCTGTTAAAGGAAATTTGCACATTTTTAGTTTTTCTTGATTAAAAATCAAGTTATTTAAAATTTTGCAAAATTGTTTGCATATTTGAAATGGCATGGTCAAAGGCTTTTCAAAAATGTATAAATTTTCATTTTTTGGACAAATTTTATTTTGCAAACATTTTTACTATATAACTAGATTTTGCGATAAAAAAATCAATTTTTGCAAATTTGCAAATTTTTTGGTAGATTCTAAATGTAGTGCACAAGAGCTTTTCAATGATGTATCATTTGTCTTATTTGGACATCAAACATGGGATTTAGAGGGGGGCCCCCCCAGCATATTCTGGTTTTCAAGTACCCCAGCAGAGATAGGGTTAATATGTTCACTGCTGTTTCTGGACTGTCCAATGTCCAACTTGAAATGCAAAGAGTTAAACTCAAAATTCAGTGATTTAAGGGTTTTTAACACGGTTTATCCTATCTAAAATACCAGGAAATTGATTAGAAACCTTGGTTTTCTAAAAAGACGCAATGATAGTTTTCCACTGAAAATATCGATAATTCTTGTCCTCAGGGAAATTTTTGAACGGTGTCATTGGTTCAGTTTTGTTCTAATTAAAAAAAAAATATGGATGGTTTGTGTATTTTCAAATAAAGCAAACATTCCCTTTATGAAGAAAACTATTTATCAAACTATTAACTTTTAAAGCGATATGTAAGAAATTAGGCAAAGAATTAACGAATTTATTTGATTTTTAATTTTAAGAAGAGTAATTTAAATTTTTTTTAAAGATTCGTCTGAATAAGATTCATGTGGTTGAAAAAACAAACATCATAACTCATAAGTCATAACGCATCCCTGAGCGTCATGTTTTTCTAATTAATTGATTGTCCTAGACACCTAGCTCCCCCCCCTTCCATCCCTCCCATCCCACTTTCTACCAGTTTCAGATCATTAACTAAAGTTCACCTAGAAACCAAATTAAGAGCTGGAGGATAAGAAATTGAAGAGGAGAAATAAAAAGAAGATTGAAAATAGATTCAGATAGAAGCAAAGAGAAAAATCACAGAAAAAATTCGGATAAAAAACACATAATCAATAAAATGTGAATTAAAAAAATTTTAAATTTTAGAAATGTTGAAACTTCTTGTTGTCTTCTCCTTACTTGGTGCAGGGTTCTCAACTCCAGGTATGATGTATGAAGGGTGAGTAAAAAAACCGCAATTATCGATGTTTTGGAGAATATTTTCAAAATTTTTGTTTGCTCCAAATTGTTATAAAAAATCGCGAAATATATTCTTTTGTTTTCCAAAATTTTATAAAAATTCATCAAATATTAAAATAAGATAGATCAGATAGATATTGATAAGATCAGATAGATATAAAATGTAAATCTGCTGTACATGCTATCAAATAAAACCAGTTTTGAACTGTTATAAGTGCAATTAATTGGTTTGCAATTTATTTGTTATATCTGAATCTTATTGAATTTTTCAAGTTCGATAAAAAAACCGTCAACTTAATCTTAAGAGACGCTTAATTAAAAGAGATACATACAGACCCTTTAACCATTGTGTAGCGGGATTAAACTTTTTAAATAACACATAGAATTAAGTCGCTTAGAATTAAGTCGAAAGTCCCTTGAGTTTTAATAATTATGAAATTATGTTTAAATGTAGATCTCCAAAGTAACTAATCTTTAAGTAAAAATGGACCTCATAAACTTTAAAAAAAAAATTCATGTTTTTTGTTTTAGTTGAGTTGAGGCCAGGAGACAGGTATATTAATTCTAATGATAAAATAAATTTAAGTTTTAACAATGACTCTCTATCCAATATTGTGAGAGTTAATAACTCTCAGGAGTTAAACTCATATATTCTAAACTTTATCGAACAGAGTTCTAATTCTCAACAAAACTTGACAGAAACAGATTTGAAAAAGGTTGATCTAGCAAATTATATACAAACAAGAGGTATAGAGAGTTCAGAAAAAAACTCTAGTTTCTCCGAGACAAATATTTACTCAACGGCAGAAACCCGTCTGGAAGAGATCAGCCGTAGGCTATCCTCTTACATCTCAGAACAAAGCTTAAACGCTCCTAAGAGTTTTGATGCGGTAGTTGACTCTACAGTTAGTCCAACAATAGAAGACTTATTAGAGAAATCTACAGAACCAACCACATTTAATGGAGATGAAACGTCTGAAAACCCAATGAAGGATGAAAATCAAATAGTTGAGGTGTATATAAATGGTGTCCCGACGTATATGGAGGAAAGTGCTCCAGTTTCCAATTACCAAGATGATGAGTCAAATCTTGCTGAGGAACAAGCACAACTCACAGGAATATAATGGTTAAATGATTTAACAGTTTTACGTGAGCTTTTCACGCTTTTTAAACGAAATTTGGACTTCTTTTAATTCCCCCCCCCCAGACCCCCGTGTTTTTATTCTCCATCACTTAAACACGGTTTACACTAGATTTATTCACTTTTCCAAATTCATGGTTCAGACAAATTTCACAAAAACGGTCAAACGTCATGTCGATGTCTCAAAAAAATAGTTCATTCCTTTTTTTGTCATTTAAGCTACAGATCTAAAATTTTGTTTTTTGAAAATTTTAAAAGATTAACGTTTGTTCTATTTTAATGATTTTGTCTTAAAAGTTGGCCTATGGACATAATTATTTCAATCCCCTATGTCAAATCTAAGTGAAAAATTATAGTGATGGAAGGGGCGATTGAATCCTACTTATAGAAAAAAGAAAAAATATAGAAAAAAGAACGTCAAACTTCCAATCACGTTTTGTATTTTTAAACAAATATATTCCTAGACGACGGAGAATATACATATCCGTATTTTTATTCTGATGGCTATCCAATAAACAGTCAATTAAATGATGCATTTGCCTATGATGAAGATCTTGAAGAAGAACTAAATAAGGAATTGCATGATTCTGAAGGTTCTGGTTCTTATAATCAACCTCAGGTGTATCCAGACACCGCACTGACCAGCCTATCTACTCTTTTGAGAAAGCATCTAGACGACAGCGCCTCTGGTGGTGCAATACCGAACTCCCAGCTTTTATCGTCTCAATTGGATTCAGAACAACTGATTTCAAAATACCAGGAATGCACATTCTTTTGATAAATATTTACAAATTCTTACACTGTTGGTAAAAACTTAAGCATTTTGTTTTTTAAATAGTATTTTAAAATTACGGACATTTGATTCAATGTTATGAACACAACGTTCATTAATTTTTTTAAAATCACGATTTAAGCTTAACGCTGTAGTCATTGTAGTCTAGTAAAATAGATTATCAAGTACAATAGGGGGCAACCCTGGGGCAACAGACAAGTTTCAAATATGACAAGTAAGACAAAATGTTCTTCAATTAGTTGACATATTTTCCAAGATTAAATAAAAAAGTTTAACAACAGAAAATAAAGAACACACAATTGCATTTATTTCACTGTCAGATAAGCACTTTATTATCACATTATTAATAATTTTGTCGGACACCATACGAATTCTATGTTGCCATCTATTGTACTTAATAATCTATTTGGTCCATAGTATCTTAATCCCACCTTAAATTAAAGCTGGTTGCATATTAGGCTCCGTTTGCTACTGATTCAGATACCTTGAACATCATTCTAACTCCGAACCCAAAAGACAAGGAAAATATTTTCTTTCTAAAATCGATTTTAAACACCGTATTTTACCTGGTTGTATTTCTAATTTTTAAACGTGATTACTGACTAAAGGGAATGTAAACATAGTAACCCTGTGAGTGACATGACCTATTCATAATGGCACCTTGTGAATATAGTAACCTTGTGAGTGACATGACCTATTTACAACGGCACCCTGTAAATATAGTAACCCTTGTGAGTGACATGACCTATTTACAACGGCACCCTGTAAATATAGTAACCCTGTGAGTGACATGCCCTATTTACAACGGCACCCTGTAAATATAGTAACCCTGTGAGTGACATGCCCTATTTACAACGGCACCCTGTAAATATAGTAACCCTGTAAGTGACATGACCTATTTACAACGGCACCCTTTAAATATAGTAACCCTGTGAGTGACATGACCTATATACAACGGCACCTTGTAAACATAGTAACCCTGTGAGTGACATGACCTATTTACAACGACACCATGTAAATATAGTAACCCTGTGAGTGACATGACCTATTTACAACGACACCATGTAATTATAGTAACCCTGTGAGTGACATGACCTATTTACAACGGCACCCTGTAAATATAGTAACCCTGTGAGTGACATGACCTATTTAAACGACACCCTGTAAATATAGTAACCCTGTGAGTGACATGACCTATTTACAACGGCACCCTGTAAATATTGTAACCCTGTAAGTGACATGACATATTTACAACGACACCATGTAAATATAGTAACCCTGTGAGTGACATGACCTATTTACAACGACACCATGTAAATATAGTAACCCTGTGATTGACATGACCTATTTACAACGGCACCCTGTAAATATAGTAACCCTGTGAGTGACACGACCTATTTACAACGGCACCCTGTAAATATAGTAACCTTGTGAGTGACATGACATATTTACAACGGCAACCTGTAAATATAGTAACCCTGTGAGTGACATGACCTATTTACAACGGCACCCTGTAAATATAGTAATCCTGTGAGTGACATGACGTATTTATAACGGCACCCTGTAAATATAATAATCCTGTGAGTGACATGACATATTTACAACGGCACCCTGTAAATATAATAACCCTGTGAGTGACATGACATATTTTCAACGGCACCCTGTAAATATAATAACCCTGTGAGTGACATGACATATTTACAACGGCACCCTGTAAATATAATAACCCTGTGAGTGAGATGACATATTTACAACGGCAATCATTTTCTTAGAAAAATGCCGTGAACTAAACACATCCTTATTTCTCAAACTTCATTGTTTTAAAATAGAAAGATGTGATAAGCTATATAATCTTAAAATAATCAGACACAGATTTGAAGGGTATCTTTGTAAATCTGACATGCCACTCTATAAATGAAGGATTACTTGAAATTTGCTGTGCGGTACAGTCCCATTTAATTGTAACCCTATTATAAAGCTATACAAGTTTGTTAAAAATTAAACAAAAGGCATAAAAAAGTACTGATTTAAGACTCCCATAATATATTTCTTCTAAATAATAAAAATGATTTGCTAAACGTTTATCTTAAATTTATTTTATTTCATGCATACATGAAAATTAGATTGGTAAAGTTTTATGTAAAGTAAAAGATATTTTCACAACAGAGCTCACCAAATATTGCAATACTACCAACATCAGAACTCCCAAGAATATCAGATAATATTAGGTATAATAATCAAAACTAACTTTTAGTGAATTTCGCATTTTTGAAAGAATTAACAGAATGTTTTTCTATGTTTTAAAAAAAGCACTTACACTTTCTCTGAACCTGTACAGAGCTGAAACTTTAGATTTGGATACCTTTAATCCCAATCGCTTAATCTTAATATCCAATGTGAAAGTTATGATTTTCGTAATCTCCTTTTTTGGTACACTCTGATTGCTAGAATTTTAGGCACTTATGCGGATTATAACAATCTATAGATTTACAAAAAGAGAAGATCAAGCACTCATCTCAATATCCACATTTTTAAAATTTTAGCTCAATAGACAAACGTTAATATTTTCGAAATTACGAAATATTCGTTTGAAATTACAAATATAATGTTTGGCACATCGTAAAGTTTGCAACCTTAATTCGATAATGAAAATCTTGTTATTACAGCAACTTTTTCAACGATTTTACTGTTAATATTTTGACACAAAAAGCATCATTTAAAGGGAAAATTAAGCGTAATTTTAAGTGACCCTCCAGGTAATAATGGCAAATGTCCGATTCACAACAGATACCATTAAAACATTGATATTTAATATTTAATTTTATACTTGATCAGTCAAAGCTTTTAAAAGTACCATTGTTTATCGAGCATCTCTGTATGGAGGATAAATAAAAATTACGCTTTCCGTCCCTGTCAGCAAACAATTTCAAAATTATATAGATTTTCATCTAGTTCTGATATTGGAGTGGACATTGAAGCCATTTTAAACTCTCTGGCCGGCTCAGCAGCTAAACTTAGGAATAAACAAAGAAATCATGATTTTTCATGTAATTTTTTAATTTTGAATTTTGGTATCTCTAAGATTTTAAATATCTACATAGATATTATAATGAAACTGAGTTCTTGACAATAACTCACATTTTTTAATCCCTGTATTTGCATCCGGATGGTGTAAACCTTTGATATTTCAAACGTGGCTATTTCATCTAATTTATAGTTCTGACGTTGGATTTATAAGTTAGAGGGATTAAGAAATCTGAGTTTATGTCGTTCCTTTAAGAAATTGTTTAATACACATTTGTAAACCTTAAACTAAGTCTACACCAATTATTTAGTCGCGTAAAACTTGTGACCAAAATTTAGTCAAAAAACCTGTTATTTTCCCTGTATCTTTACTTTGATATATTGTATTTCTTAATCAGATGATGTTTATACATATTTATTTAAGTTTTCAAGATTACAAAACATCAATTTTTTGAAAACATCTGTTTTTATATTAGAAATCAGCCCATGCTTGTTGAAGAAAACCACACCCAGCTAATAAAAAAACCAGGTATTTATGAAACATTTAGAATTAGAAAAGATAATATTTAAACAGTAAAAGGAACAATATACGTATTTTCATGACATATTCAACCCTGTTTAAACTCATATCTAAGTAATATTGCTGTTCTTCTATCTAAGCACATGCTTATTTACCTAATTTTTACCTGCAGCATAAATCCGCAAGACTCCACAATTAAAAATGATAAAATTTCCGACAGAAATGAATTGGATATTTTATACCTTCTTGATCACACAAAGAGTACTAATATGGATTGGATATAATAAATAATAGATGGTCACCAAAAAATACGTCTATCGTTCCTATCAAATGAAAAATGAAATAGAGCTAAGACGACATTAAATTAGGTCTTCCAACAACTGTGAGAGTAAAGGAAACATTATCCGAGATAATGGGAGAGGATTCCGATCCAGTTGTCAATGTAATCAGTAACAGGTAAGAAGTATTTACAAATAAGTATGAAAAACGATAAATACCAATGCTGCAAATTAAAAATTTGCTTTATTACATCACTAGCTCACTTAGACTTGTTTTAGTTTTATACAGTGAATCCCGTATATGTGAATATTTAGCAAGAGTTTTTTATAATGTTGTATTCTCAACATATTTAAGGTCAAATGCTGCGGAAAAACGAGTTTAATATATTAATTGCTGTCCTTTATATTTCAGGGCTATTAATTTACCTTGAATTAAAATTAAATAGCAGTTTCTTACGAATTATCAAAAAACTTTTGACTCTACAATAGTATTTGGATATATTTTTATAAATAGTATTCAACCCTTAGAAGCTGCATGCATCTCAGCAGCTTTTCTGTGAAGACGAGTAAATTTCAAGACGACATTTCATGCACTTTTAATATGTATTGCTTAATGTGATATTGGCTGTAGAAATGCAAATTTTAGAATTATAAACTTAAATTTTTAATTGGCAAAATATTCATATACTAGCCTTAGAGTGCGCTTTGCGCCCATCTTCTAAATTAATTGTGAACATGTTCTCTTTTCAAAATTTTAAAAAAATTAATGAAGATCGAATTTTGATGGAGACAAATATTTAAAATTTCAATCATTCATAAACCTTCCCTGGGGTCCCTAGATGTCCCACAAAAAATTTGGGCCCGATCGGTTCAGCCGTTTTGACGTTTATTGGATACAATCAGACAGACAGACACCAAGACACCCAAGCAGAAAGACTAGCCAAATTTATTTATGGGTGTATTTGTGTGTGAGTGGGCTGTGTAACCAATGACCATACAACATTTTAATCATAAGGAGAAATAACACACATTATTCTCTGAGAAATAGTGTCATACTTTGCTACTATCCATACAATTACCTTTTTGTTTTGTAAGAAATTTAAAAAGAATATTGTAGAGGTTGAAGCATTTCGGATTGTTGTGATATTAACGTTCATTAAAATTAAAAAAACTATAAAGGGAAATTAAAACTTGCATGTTTAATAACTCTTTACTTTATTTAGAGAGGAAGAAAATTCATTTTTGGATCTTGATTCATTAATTAGGTAAGAATTAAGAATTACTAAAACCACAGAGAGTCCCAATAAATATGGAAATTGAAATGACGATTTTTCACTCACAAATGGTTTCTTTTTTCATGCATATCATGTATACACAAAACCAATAAAGAAGTCACTATAAAGTTAGTTTTTACAGGCATGAAATTATTGTTAATGACGTTTTTGCCAAAAAACATTATTTTTTTTATAGTTTAAAGAACTAGTTAAACGAATTGACAAAAAAATTTTAGTTCATAGTTTTTGAGATTTTTCTCAATATAGTTTAATATATTATTACAATTTCATTTTTCCCTTTGTTATTGTAAAATCTGTTAGAGAGGTGACAGGAGAGAAGGAAAAGCTTAAGTTTGACAGCGGTAAATCTAGCAGCAGTGTTGGTTTGGAAAACTTGAAATTGAATGTAACAACAAAAACTAATATTGTTAATATTTTCTCCTTCAACATATACCCAAGTCAGGCAGGGAATACATATCAGGTATAATACTATTGTTTTTCAGTTGCCAAATCTAGAATTTACTGGACAAATTTCCGGTTTACGAAATGGAAACTGGAAATTTTACGGTTTCCATTCCGTGAACCGGAAAAATTTCCGGTTTACGTAACGTAAACCGTAAACATTCCGGTTTCCATTTGATCCGGAATTCCGGTTTACGCAACAAATTTCCGGATCATTCCATTTCCAAAATGGAAATTTTTTTTCCGGAAAAATGGAAACCCTAGAATTTACCCTTTTTTCACAAGTATCAACTCATAAGCCCTGTCTTTTACTTCAGTGGTTTTATGTTATGTTAGTTTTCCCGTGGGAGAATTAACATAACATTAAATTCTGTTTGAAGTTTTTCATTGAAAATAATTTTCTAAGTTCGGAATTTATAAAGGAAATAAGGGTGGTTAAACTAGTTATTTAAAGAAGGACATGTTTGATTCACATCGGCACCAGTCCTTTAAACCTTTAGTCAGTCAACAATAAGGAAGAAATAGTCAAAATTTTATCTGGGCTTTTACAAAGAAATCAAAATTTGTAAATATAAATTTTGATACAGTACAATTAGGGTACGATTGTGAATTAGGTATGCACTTCTTTTTATAAAGGGGTCACCTGAAAGAATGTATTTTATCCTTTTAGGTTAAAGAGTATTCACCTCAGGGGACTAGTGTAGATACTGATGCACATGTTTTTATTCAGGTGAGCACAAAAATTATTCCTGCTGGGGGGGGGGGGGTTAATTT